>NW_025423770.1:0-79677 GCF_020740605.2 Lemur catta | reverse complement strand
CTTCCAGCCCAGGGGGGCGGGACAGCAAAAGAGGCAGAGAAGGAAAAACAGAAAAGCCACAGGCCAAGGGCCAACGGCTAACTGCCAACTGCAAACTGCCAACGGCCGCGCTCGGCCAGTATTGTTCCGCGCTGCCACCTTCCAGCCCAGGGTGGCGGGACAGCAAAAGAGGCAGAGCAAGAAAAACAAAAAAGCGCACGGCCAACGGCCAACGGCTAACTGCCAACTGCAAACTGCCAACGGCCGCGCTCGGCCAGTATGTTCCGCGCTGCCACCTTCCAGCCAGGGTGGCGGGACAGCAAAAGAGGCAGAGCAAGAAAAACAAAAAAGCCCATGGCCAACGGCCCACTGCCAAATGCCAACTGCCAACTGCCAACGGCCGCGCTTGGCCCGGTATTGTTCCCCGCTGCCGCCTTCCAGCCCAGGGGGGCGGGACAGCAAAAGAGGCAGAGAAAGAAAAACTAAAAAGCCCAGGGCCAACGGCCAACTGCCATCTGCCAATGGCCGCGCTCGGCCCGGTATTGTTCCCCGCTGCCGCCTTCCATCCCAGGGGGGCGGGACAGCAAAAGAGGCAGAGCAAGGAAAAACAAAAAAGCCCACTGTCAACGGCCAACTGCCAAATGCCAACTGCCAACTGCTGACTGCCAAGGGCCGAGCTGGCCCGGTATTGTTCCCCGCTGCAGCCTTCCAGCCCAGGGGGGGCGGGACAGCAAAAGAGGCAGAGAAAGAAAGACAAAAAAGCCGGACGGCCAACTGCCGCACCCCCGCACCCCGCATTGTCTACTGGCAGAGGTCTCCCATCCAGGTCCCGACCGGGCCTGACCCTGCTTAGCTTCCCAGATCAGACGAGATCTGGCACCTTCAGGACAGTGCGGCCTCAGACACTGGGGGGCGCTCCGGGAAGCCCCAAGAGGCCGAGCCGATAAGGGCCCCTCCCTGCCCAGGGCGGTCGCTCCCCGCGGCCTCTGGCTTCCTAGACCCCACTGTACCGATACGAGCGGGGGGGCGCGGGGGGGGAGGCCAGGGGGAGACTGGCTGGTCTGGCGCGCGGTCGGCCACACCTCCTCTCCCATGGCGGAAACACGGAAGCGCCGACCCACAGTCCCACACCCCAGCGAGCAGACCCACGGGCTGGCGCGCCCTGGGACGGACTTCCAGGGGCGGGGACGGGGCGCCAGAGGCGGAGAGTGCTCGGGAGGGGACCCTCCACCGCCCCGCGGGAGGGGCACGGTGGGGAGGGCCTTGGGGCGGGGCCGGGACGTGGAAGCGGGGACGCGGGGCAGGTCCTTCGCTCGGAGGTCGCGAAGACGTGCGGACCCCCTGTCTTGGGAGGACCGCTCTGCCCCGATTCCCGTCGGGGCACGAGTGTGGCAGTGGCACACGCGGGGCCCCAGAACCGGCCGGCCCGTCGCTGGGCCGGCGGCCGGTGGGGCGTGCGGGTGCGGATGCGTGCACTCCCTGCCTGCCCCAGTTTCCTCTGCCGTGTCCTCCCCGCCCCGGGTACTCAGTTTTCCCTCCACGTCGGCACCTCGTTCCCGGAGGCGCTATGTAGATCTTCTGTGACTTCGAATGTGAATCCTTTTGACAAATCGCATTCCTTATTGTGTATCTGGTAGGAAATAAGAAGGATTCAAACTATCGATGGAATGCGGACTTCAGATGGAGCTATGTTGCTGAACTCGCTTTGGGTTTCTGCCGGTCTCCGTGCACACGGGCCAACAGTCTATTCTGAGAACCGTAGCATGTGAGGCAAACGAAAGAGTTGATTTTCCTTTCCCACATACTCTTGGTTTTTGACCTCGTTTGAGGAGATTTTCAGAGCGTCTCCTGTGGTATCGAAGAGAAGGATTTCCTATCAACACCCTCGTCTTGCTCGTGACTTTCCAAGGAATGTTTCTACTTCTTAATCCTTGAGAATATTTTCTAAAGATTCAGACTTTTGAAAAGTGTCTCTAGATGTCTTCTCATCTGGATTCTTCCATTATGTTCCCGTGAACGAATAGCCAACCGTTTAGATTCTCTTCTTCTGCATATATGGATAGGATCCAATATTTCCTTTCCTAGGGTAACGTGGTCATGTACTTGGACAACTTTAGAATGTGTCCTGAATTCAGAGCCGGTCGGTCAGCAGTTGCGGAGGCAGGCGTGTGAGGGGCGACAGGCTCGGGGACTGAGCCTCCACATCTCCAATCGGACCCTCTCTCCGGGGGCCCCGGGGGCAGGGTCCGGGCTGGCCGGGGGGCGGGAGCCGGGGCGGGGGAGGAGAGGGCAGAGGGGGCCTCCCCTTCCCGGCCGAGGCGAGCGGAGGAGCCCGTCCCGCCTTCCAGCCCAGGGGGGCGGGACAGCAAAAGAGGCAGAGAAGGAAAAACAGAAAAGCCACAGGCCAACGGCCAACGGCCAACTGCCAACTGCCCACTGCCAACTGCCAACGGCCGCGCTCGGCCCAGTATTGTTCCCTGCTGCCGCCTTCCACCCCAAGGGGGGCGGGGACAGCAAAAGAGGCAGAGAAAGAAAAACAAAAAAGCCCACGGCCAACGGCCAACGGCTAACTGCCAACTGCCAACTGCCAACTGCCAACGGCCAAGCTCCGCCCAATATTGTTCCCCGCTGCCGCCTTCCAGCCCAGGGGGACGGGGACAGCAAAAGAGGCAGAGCAAGAAAAACAAAAAAGCCCATGGCCAACGGCAACTGCCAAATGCCAACTGCCAACTGCCAACGGCCGCGCTTGGCCCGGTATTGTTCCCCGCTGCCGCCTTCCAGCCCAGGGGGGCGGGACAGCAAAAGAGGCAGAGAAAGAAAAACAAAAAAGCCCAGGCCAACGGCCAACTGCCATCTGCCAATGGCCGCGCTCGTCCCGGTATTGTTCCCCGCTGCCGCCTTCCATCCCAGGGGGGCGGGGACAGCAAAAGAGGCAGAGGAAGAAAAACAAAAAAGCCCACGGCCATTGGCCGTGCTCTGCCCGGTGTTGTTCTCCGGCAGCGGTCTCCCATCCAGGTCCCGACCGGACCCGACCCTGCTTAGCTTCCCAGATCAGACGAGATCGGGCGCCTTCAGGGCGGTGCGGCCCTCAGACACTGGGGGGCGCTCCGCAACGCCCCAAGAGGCCGAGTCGAAAACGGCCCGTCCCAGCTCAGGGCGGTCCCTCCTGCTGCCCCTGGGCTTCGCTAGACAGCCCTCTGCAGATCGGGGCGGGGGGGCGCGGGGGGGGCGAGGGCAGGGGGGAGACTGACGGGTCTGGCGCAGGGTCGCGCACACCCCCTCTCCCCCGGCGCAAACACGGAAGTGCCGCACCACAGTCCTACACCCCAGCGAGCAGACCCGCGGGCTGGCGCGCGCTGGGACGGACTTCCAGGGGCGGAGAGTGCGCGCGAGGGGGGGCCCTGCCCCGCCCCGCGGGAGGGCACGGTGGGGAGGGGCTTGGGGCGGGGCCGGGACGTGGAAGCGGGGACGCGGGGCCGGTCCTTCGCTCGGAGGTCGCGAAGACGTGCGGCCCCCCTGTCTTGGGAGGACCGCTCTGCCCCGATTCCCGTCGGGGCACGAGTGTGGCAGCGGCACCCGCGGGGCCCCAGAACCGGCCGGCCCGTCGCGGGGCCGGCGGCCGGTGGGGCGTTCGGGTGCGGATGCGTGCACTCCCTGCCTGCCCCAGTTTCCTCTGGCGTGTCCTCCCCGCCCCGGGTACTAAGTTTTCCCTCCACGTCGGCACCTCGTTCCGGAGGCGCTATGTAGATCTTCTGTGACTTCGAATGGGAATCCTTTTGAAAACTCGCATTCCTTATTGTGTCTCTGGTAGGAAATAAGAAGGGTTCAAACTATCGATGGAATGCGGACCTCAGATGGAGCTATGTTGCTGAACTCGCTTCCGGTTTCTGCCGGTCTCCGTGCACACGGGCCAACAGTCTATTCTGAGAACCGTAGCATGTGAGGCAAACGAAAGAGTTGATTTTCCTTTCCCACATACTCTTGGTTTTTGACCTCGTTTGAGGAGATTTTCAGAGCGTCTCTTGTAGTATCGAAGGGAAGGATTTCTTATCAACACCCTCGTCTTGCTCGTGACTTTCCAAGGAATGTTTCTACTTCTTAATCCTTGAGAACATTTTCTAAAGATTCAGACTTTTGAAAAGTGTCTCTAGATGTCTTCTCATCTGGATTCTTCCATTATGTTCCCGTGAACGAATAGCCAACCGTTTAGATTCTCTTCTTCTGCATATATGGAGAGGATCCAATTTTTCCTTTCCTAGGGTAACGTGGTCATGTACTTGGACAACTTTAGAATGTGCCCTGAATTCAGAGCCGGTCGGTCGGCAGTTGCGGAGGCAGGCGTGTGAGGGGCGACAGCCTCGGGGACTGAGCCTCCACATCTCCAATCGGACCCTCTCTCCGGGGGCCCCGGGGCAGGGTCCGGGCCGGCCGGGGCCAGGAGTCGGGGCGGGGGCGGAGAGGGCAGAGGGGGCCGCCCCTGGACGGCCGAGGCGGGCGGAGGAGCCCCTCCCGCCTTCCAGCCCAGGGGGGCAGGACAGCAAAAGAGGCAGAGAAAGAAAAACAAAAAAGCCAACTGCCAACTGCCAACTGCCACGCCCGGCATTGTTCCCCGCCAGCGGTCTCCCGGCAGCAGTCTCCCGGCAGCAGTCTCCCAGCAGCGGTCTCCCATCCGGGTCCCGACCCTGCTTAGCTTCCCAGATCAGAGGAGATCCGGCGCCTTCAGGGCGGTGCGGCCTCAGACACTGGGGGGTGCTCTGGGAAGCCCCAAGAGGCCGAGCCAATAAGGGCCCCTCCTCGCCCAGGGCGGTCCCTCCCGCCGCCTCTGCGCTTCGCTATACCCCCCTGTCCCGATTGGGGGGGGCTCGGAGGGAGGAGGGCAGGGGAAGACTGACGGGTCTGGCGCGTGGTCGCCCACACCTCCTGTCCCCTGGCAGAAACACGGAAGCGCCGCACCACCGTCCCACACCCCACCCAGCAGACCGGCGGGCTCGAGCGCGCTGGGACGGACTTCCAGGCGCGGGGACGGGGGGGGGGGGGCCAGAGGCGGAGAGTGCCCGCGAGGGGGCCCTCCCCCGCCCCGCGCGAGGGCACGGTGGGGAGGGGCTTCGGGGTTGGGCCGGGATGAGGAAGCGAGGCCGCGGGGCCGGTCCTTCGCCCGGAGGTCCCGAAGACGTGAGGCCCCCCTGTCTGGGGAGGACCCCTCTGCCCCGATTCCCGTCGGGGCACGAGTGTGGCAGCGACACCCGCGGGGCCCCAGAGCCGGCCGGCCCGTCGCTGCGTCGGGCGGCCGGTGGGGCGTTCGGGTGCGGGTGCCTGCGCTCCCTGCCTTCCCCGGTTTCCTCTGGCGTGTCCTCCCCACACCGGGTACTAATGTTCCCTCCACGTCGGCACCCCTTTCCCCGAGGCGCTATATGGATCTTCTGTGACTTCGAAGGTGAATCCTTTTGAAAACTCGCATTCCTTATTGTGTATCTGGTAGGAAATAAGAAGGATTCAAACTATCGATGGAATGCGGACTTCAGATGGAGCTAACTTGCTGAACTCGCTTCGGGTTTCTGCCGGTCTCCCGTGCACAGGGGCCAACGGTCTATTCTGAGAACCGTAGGAGGTGACTCAAACGAAAGAGGTGATTTTCCATTCCAGCATACTCTTGGTTTTTGACCTCGTTTGAGGAGATTTTCAGAGTGTCTCTTGCAGTATCCAAGAGAAGGATTTCCTGTCAACAGCCTGGTCTAGCTGGTGACTTTCCAAGGAATGTTTCTACTTCTTAATCCTTCAGAATTTTTTCAAAGATTTAGATTTTGAAAAGTGTTTCTAGATGTCTTCTCACCTGGATTCTTCAATTCTGTTCCCGTGAACGAAGAGCCAACTGTTTAGATTCTCTTCCTCTGCATATATGGATAGGATCCAATTTTTCCTTTCCTAGGGTAACCTGGTCATGTACTTGGACAACTTTAGAATGTGTCCTGAATTCAGAGCCGATCGGTCAGCAGTTGCGGAGGCAGGCGTGTGAGGGGCGACAGCCTCGGGGACTGAGCCTCCACATCTTCAATCGGACCCTCTCTCCGGGGGCCACGGGGCAGGGTCCGGGCAGGCCGGGGGCGGCAGCCGGGGCGGGGGCTGAGAAGGCGGAGGGGGCCCACCCGCCTTCCAGCCCAGGGGGGCAGGACAGCAAAAGAGGCAGACAAAGAAAAACAAAAAGCCCAAGCCAACGGCCAACGGCTAACTGCCAACTGCCAACTGCCAACTGCCAAGGGCCGCGCTCGGCCCGGTATTGTTCCCCGCTGCCGCCTTCCAGCCCAGGGGGGCGGGACAGCAAAAGAGGCAGAGAAGGAAAAACAGAAAAGCCACAGGCCAAGGGCCAACGGCTAACTGCCAACTGCAAACTGCCAACGGCCGCGCTCGGCCAGTATTGTTCCGCGCTGCCACCTTCCAGCCCAGGGTGGCGGGACAGCAAAAGAGGCAGAGCAAGAAAAACAAAAAAGCGCACGGCCAACGGCCAACGGCTAACTGCCAACTGCAAACTGCCAACGGCCGCGCTCGGCCAGTATTGTTCCGCGCTGCCACCTTCCAGCCCAGGGTGGCGGGACAGCAAAAGAGGCAGAGCAAGAAAAACAAAAAAGCCCATGGCCAACGGCCCACTGCCAAATGCCAACTGCCAACTGCCAACGGCCGCGCTTGGCCCGGTATTGTTCCCCGCTGCCGCCTTCCAGCCCAGGGGGGCGGGACAGCAAAAGAGGCAGAGAAAGAAAAACAAAAAAGCCCAGGGCCAACGGCCAACTGCCATCTGCCAATGGCCGCGCTCGGCCCGGTATTGTTCCCCGCTGCCGCCTTCCATCCCAGGGGGGCGGGACAGCAAAAGAGGCAGAGCAAGAAAAACAAAAAAGCCCACTGTCAACGGCCAACTGCCAAATGCCAACTGCCAACTGCTGACTGCCAAGGGCCGAGCTGGCCCGGTATTGTTCCCCGCTGCAGCCTTCCAGCCCAGGGGGGCGGGACAGCAAAAGAGGCAGAGAAAGAAAGACAAAAAAGCCGACGGCCAACTGCCGCACCCCCGCACCCCGCATTGTCTACTGGCAGAGGTCTCCCATCCAGGTCCCGACCGGGCCTGACCCTGCTTAGCTTCCCAGATCAGACGAGATCTGGCACCTTCAGGACAGTGCGGCCTCAGACACTGGGGGGCGCTCCGGGAAGCCCCAAGAGGCCGAGCCGATAAGGGCCCCTCCCTGCCCAGGGCGGTCGCTCCCGCGGCCTCTGGCTTCCTAGACCCCACTGTACCGATACGAGCGGGGGGCGCGGGGGGGAGGCCAGGGGGAGACTGGCTGGTCTGGCGCGCGGTCGGCCACACCTCCTCTCCCATGGCGGAAACACGGAAGCGCCGACCCACAGTCCCACACCCCAGCGAGCAGACCCACGGGCTGGCGCGCCCTGGGACGGACTTCCAGGGGCGGGGACGGGGCGCCAGAGGCGGAGAGTGCTCGGGAGGGGACCCTCCACCGCCCCGCGGGAGGGCACGGTGGGGAGGGCCTTGGGGCGGGGCCGGGACGTGGAAGCGGGGACGCGGGGCAGGTCCTTCGCTCGGAGGTCGCGAAGACGTGCGGACCCCCTGTCTTGGGAGGACCGCTCTGCCCCGATTCCCGTCGGGGCACGAGTGTGGCAGTGGCACACGCGGGGCCCCAGAACCGGCCGGCCCGTCGCTGGGCCGGCGGCCGGTGGGGCGTGCGGGTGCGGATGCGTGCACTCCCTGCCTGCCCCAGTTTCCTCTGCCGTGTCCTCCCCGCCCCGGGTACTCAGTTTTCCCTCCACGTCGGCACCTCGTTCCCGGAGGCGCTATGTAGATCTTCTGTGACTTCGAATGGGAATCCTTTTGACAAATCGCATTCCTTATTGTGTATCTGGTAGGAAATAAGAAGGATTCAAACTATCGATGGAATGCGGACTTCAGATGGAGCTATGTTGCTGAACTCGCTTTGGGTTTCTGCCGGTCTCCGTGCACACGGGCCAACAGTCTATTCTGAGAACCGTAGCATGTGACGCAAACGAAAGAGTTGATTTTCCTTTCCCACATACTCTTGGTTTTTGACCTCGTTTGAGGAGATTTTCAGAGCGTCTCCTGTGGTATCGAAGAGAAGGATTTCCTATCAACACCCTCGTCTTGCTCGTGACTTTCCAAGGAATGTTTCTACTTCTTAATCCTTGAGAATATTTTCTAAAGATTCAGACTTTTGAAAAGTGTCTCTAGATGTCTTCTCATCTGGATTCTTCCATTATGTTCCCATGAACGAATAGCCAACCGTTTAGATTCTCTTCTTCTGCATATATGGATAGGATCCAATATTTCCTTTCCTAGGGTAACGTGGTCATGTACTTGGACAACTTTAGAATGTGTCCTGAATTCAGAGCCGGTCGGTCAGCAGTTGCGGAGGCAGGCGTGTGAGGGGCGACAGGCTCGGGGACTGAGCCTCCACATCTCCAATCGGACCCTCTCTCCGGGGGCCCCGGGGCAGGGTCCGGGCTGGCCGGGGGCGGGAGCCGGGGCGGGGGAGGAGAGGGCAGAGGGGGCCTCCCCTTCCCGGCCGAGGCGAGCGGAGGAGCCCGTCCCGCCTTCCAGCCCAGGGGGGCGGGACAGCAAAAGAGGCAGAGAAGGAAAAACAGAAAAGCCACAGGCCAACGGCCAACGGCCAACTGCCAACTGCCCACTGCCAACTGCCAACGGCCGCGCTCGGCCCAGTATTGTTCCCTGCTGCCGCCTTCCACCCCAAGGGGGCGGGACAGCAAAAGAGGCAGAGAAAGAAAAACAAAAAAGCCCACGGCCAACGGCCAACGGCTAACTGCCAACTGCCAACTGCCAACTGCCAACGGCCAAGCTCCGCCCAATATTGTTCCCCGCTGCCGCCTTCCAGCCCAGGGGGACGGGACAGCAAAAGAGGCAGAGCAAGAAAAACAAAAAAGCCCATGGCCAACGGCCAACTGCCAAATGCCAACTGCCAACTGCCAACGGCCGCGCTTGGCCCGGTATTGTTCCCCGCTGCCGCCTTCCAGCCCAGGGGGGCGGGACAGCAAAAGAGGCAGAGAAAGAAAAACAAAAAAGCCCAGGGCCAACGGCCAACTGCCATCTGCCAATGGCCGCGCTCGTCCCGGTATTGTTCCCCGCTGCCGCCTTCCATCCCAGGGGGGCGGGACAGCAAAAGAGGCAGAGGAAGAAAAACAAAAAAGCCCACGGCCATCGGCCGTGCTCTGCCCGGTGTTGTTCTCCGGCAGCGGTCTCCCATCCAGGTCCCGACCGGACCCGACCCTGCTTAGCTTCCCAGATCAGACGAGATCGGGCGCCTTCAGGGCGGTGCGGCCTCAGACACTGGGGGGCGCTCCGCAACGCCCCAAGAGGCCGAGTCGAAAACGGCCCGTCCCAGCTCAGGGCGGTCCCTCCTGCTGCCCCTGGGCTTCGCTAGACAGCCCTCTGCAGATCGGGGCGGGGGGCGCGGGGGGGCGAGGGCAGGGGGAGACTGACGGGTCTGGCGCAGGGTCGCGCACACCCCCTCTCCCCCGGCGCAAACACGGAAGTGCCGCACCACAGTCCTACACCCCAGCGAGCAGACCCGCGGGCTGGCGCGCGCTGGGACGGACTTCCAGGGGCGGAGAGTGCGCGCGAGGGGGCCCTGCCCCGCCCCGCGGGAGGGCACGGTGGGGAGGGGCTTGGGGCGGGGCCGGGACGTGGAAGCGGGGACGCGGGGCCGGTCCTTCGCTCGGAGGTCGCGAAGACGTGCGGCCCCCCTGTCTTGGGAGGACCGCTCTGCCCCGATTCCCGTCGGGGCACGAGTGTGGCAGCGGCACCCGCGGGGCCCCAGAACCGGCCGGCCCGTCGCGGGGCCGGCGGCCGGTGGGGCGTTCGGGTGCGGATGCGTGCACTCCCTGCCTGCCCCAGTTTCCTCTGGCGTGTCCTCCCCGCCCCGGGTACTAAGTTTTCCCTCCACGTCGGCACCTCGTTCCCGGAGGCGCTATGTAGATCTTCTGTGACTTCGAATGGGAATCCTTTTGAAAACTCGCATTCCTTATTGTGTCTCTGGTAGGAAATAAGAAGGGTTCAAACTATCGATGGAATGCGGACCTCAGTTGGAGCTATGTTGCTGAACTCGCTTCCGGTTTCTGCCGGTCTCCGTGCACACGGGCCAACAGTCTATTCTGAGAACCGTAGCATGTGAGGCAAACGAAAGAGTTGATTTTCCTTTCCCACATACTCTTGGTTTTTGACCTCGTTTGAGGAGATTTTCAGAGCGTCTCTTGTAGTATCGAAGGGAAGGATTTCTTATCAACACCCTCGTCTTGCTCCTGACTTTCCAAGGAATGTTTCTACTTCTTAATCCTTGAGAACATTTTCTAAAGATTCAGACTTTTGAAAAGTGTCTCTAGATGTCTTCTCATCTGGATTCTTCCATTATGTTCCCGTGAACGAATAGCCAACCGTTTAGATTCTCTTCTTCTGCATATATGGAGAGGATCCAATTTTTCCTTTCCTAGGGTAACGTGGTCATGTACTTGGACAACTTTAGAATGTGCCCTGAATTCAGAGCCGGTCGGTCGGCAGTTGCGGAGGCAGGCGTGTGAGGGGCGACAGGCTCGGGGACTGAGCCTCCACATCTCCAATCGGACCCTCTCTCCGGGGGCCCCGGGGCAGGGTCCGGGCCGGCCGGGGCCGGGAGTCGGGGCGGGGGCGGAGAGGGCAGAGGGGGCCGCCCCTGGACGGCCGAGGCGGGCGGAGGAGCCCCTCCCGCCTTCCAGCCCAGGGGGGCAGGACAGCAAAAGAGGCAGAGAAAGAAAAACAAAAAAGCCAACTGCCAACTGCCAACTGCCACGCCCGGCATTGTTCCCCGCCAGCGGTCTCCCGGCAGCAGTCTCCCGGCAGCAGTCTCCCAGCAGCGGTCTCCCATCCGGGTCCCGACCCTGCTTAGCTTCCCAGATCAGAGGAGATCCGGCGCCTTCAGGGCGGTGCGGCCTCAGACACTGGGGGGTGCTCTGGGAAGCCCCAAGAGGCCGAGCCAATAAGGGCCCCTCCTCGCCCAGGGCGGTCCCTCCCGCCGCCTCTGCGCTTCGCTATACCCCCCTGTCCCGATTGGGGGGGGCTCGGAGGGAGGAGGGCAGGGGAAGACTGACGGGTCTGGCGCGTGGTCGCCCACACCTCCTGTCCCCTGGCAGAAACACGGAAGCGCCGCACCACCGTCCCACACCCCACCCAGCAGACCGGCGGGCTCGAGCGCGCTGGGACGGACTTCCAGGCGCGGGGACGGGGGGGGGGGGGGGGGCCAGAGGCGGAGAGTGCCCGCGAGGGGGCCCTCCCCCGCCCCGCGCGAGGGCACGGTGGGGAGGGGCTTCGGGGTTGGGCCGGGATGAGGAAGCGAGGCCGCGGGGCCGGTCCTTCGCCCGGAGGTCCCGAAGACGTGAGGCCCCCCTGTCTGGGGAGGACCCCTCTGCCCCGATTCCCGTCGGGGCACGAGTGTGGCAGCGACACCCGCGGGGCCCCAGAGCCGGCCGGCCCGTCGCTGCGTCGGGCGGCCGGTGGGGCGTTCGGGTGCGGGTGCCTGCGCTCCCTGCCTTCCCCGGTTTCCTCTGGCGTGTCCTCCCCACACCGGGTACTAATGTTCCCTCCACGTCGGCACCCCTTTCCCCGAGGCGCTATATGGATCTTCTGTGACTTCGAAGGTGAATCCTTTTGAAAACTCGCATTCCTTATTGTGTATCTGGTAGGAAATAAGAAGGATTCAAACTATCGATGGAATGCGGACTTCAGATGGAGCTAACTTGCTGAACTCGCTTCGGGTTTCTGCCGGTCTCCCGTGCACAGGGGCCAACGGTCTATTCTGAGAACCGTAGGAGGTGACTCAAACGAAAGAGGTGATTTTCCATTCCAGCATACTCTTGGTTTTTGACCTCGTTTGAGGAGATTTTCAGAGTGTCTCTTGCAGTATCCAAGAGAAGGATTTCCTGTCAACAGCCTGGTCTAGCTGGTGACTTTCCAAGGAATGTTTCTACTTCTTAATCCTTCAGAATTTTTTCAAAGATTTAGATTTTGAAAAGTGTTTCTAGATGTCTTCTCACCTGGATTCTTCAATTCTGTTCCCGTGAACGAAGAGCCAACTGTTTAGATTCTCTTCCTCTGCATATATGGATAGGATCCAATTTTTCCTTTCCTAGGGTAACCTGGTCATGTACTTGGACAACTTTAGAATGTGTCCTGAATTCAGAGCCGATCGGTCAGCAGTTGCGGAGGCAGGCGTGTGAGGGGCGACAGCCTCGGGGACTGAGCCTCCACATCTTCAATCGGACCCTCTCTCCGGGGGCCACGGGGCAGGGTCCGGGCAGGCCGGGGGCGGCAGCCGGGGCGGGGGCTGAGAAGGCGGAGGGGGCCCACCCGCCTTCCAGCCCAGGGGGGCAGGACAGCAAAAGAGGCAGACAAAGAAAAACAAAAAGCCCAAGCCAACGGCCAACGGCTAACTGCCAACTGCCAACTGCCAACTGCCAAGGGCCGCGCTCGGCCCGGTATTGTTCCCCGCTGCCGCCTTCCAGCCCAGGGGGGCGGGACAGCAAAAGAGGCAGAGAAGGAAAAACAGAAAAGCCACAGGCCAAGGGCCAACGGCTAACTGCCAACTGCAAACTGCCAACGGCCGCGCTCGGCCAGTATTGTTCCGCGCTGCCACCTTCCAGCCCAGGGTGGCGGGACAGCAAAAGAGGCAGAGCAAGAAAAACAAAAAAGCGCACGGCCAACGGCCAACGGCTAACTGCCAACTGCAAACTGCCAACGGCCGCGCTCGGCCAGTATTGTTCCGCGCTGCCACCTTCCAGCCCAGGGTGGCGGGACAGCAAAAGAGGCAGAGCAAGAAAAACAAAAAAGCCCATGGCCAACGGCCCACTGCCAAATGCCAACTGCCAACTGCCAACGGCCGCGCTTGGCCCGGTATTGTTCCCCGCTGCCGCCTTCCAGCCCAGGGGGGCGGGACAGCAAAAGAGGCAGAGAAAGAAAAACAAAAAAGCCCAGGGCCAACGGCCAACTGCCATCTGCCAATGGCCGCGCTCGGCCCGGTATTGTTCCCCGCTGCCGCCTTCCATCCCAGGGGGGCGGGACAGCAAAAGAGGCAGAGCAAGAAAAACAAAAAAGCCCACTGTCAACGGCCAACTGCCAAATGCCAACTGCCAACTGCTGACTGCCAAGGGCCGAGCTGGCCCGGTATTGTTCCCCGCTGCAGCCTTCCAGCCCAGGGGGGCGGGACAGCCAAAGAGGCAGAGAAAGAAAGACAAAAAAGCCGACGGCCAACTGCCGCACCCCCGCACCCCGCATTGTCTACTGGCAGAGGTCTCCCATCCAGGTCCCGACCGGGCCTGACCCTGCTTAGCTTCCCAGATCAGACGAGATCTGGCACCTTCAGGACAGTGCGGCCTCAGACACTGGGGGGCGCTCCGGGAAGCCCCAAGAGGCCGAGCCGATAAGGGCCCCTCCCTGCCCAGGGCGGTCGCTCCCGCGGCCTCTGGCTTCCTAGACCCCACTGTACCGATACGAGCGGGGGGCGCGGGGGGGAGGCCAGGGGGAGACTGGCTGGTCTGGCGCGCGGTCGGCCACACCTCCTCTCCCATGGCGGAAACACGGAAGCGCCGACCCACAGTCCCACACCCCAGCGAGCAGACCCACGGGCTGGCGCGCCCTGGGACGGACTTCCAGGGGCGGGGACGGGGCGCCAGAGGCGGAGAGTGCTCGGGAGGGGACCCTCCACCGCCCCGCGGGAGGGCACGGTGGGGAGGGCCTTGGGGCGGGGCCGGGACGTGGAAGCGGGGACGCGGGGCAGGTCCTTCGCTCGGAGGTCGCGAAGACGTGCGGACCCCCTGTCTTGGGAGGACCGCTCTGCCCCGATTCCCGTCGGGGCACGAGTGTGGCAGTGGCACACGCGGGGCCCCAGAACCGGCCGGCCCGTCGCTGGGCCGGCGGCCGGTGGGGCGTGCGGGTGCGGATGCGTGCACTCCCTGCCTGCCCCAGTTTCCTCTGCCGTGTCCTCCCCGCCCCGGGTACTCAGTTTTCCCTCCACGTCGGCACCTCGTTCCCGGAGGCGCTATGTAGATCTTCTGTGACTTCGAATGGGAATCCTTTTGACAAATCGCATTCCTTATTGTGTATCTGGTAGGAAATAAGAAGGATTCAAACTATCGATGGAATGCGGACTTCAGATGGAGCTATGTTGCTGAACTCGCTTTGGGTTTCTGCCGGTCTCCGTGCACACGGGCCAACAGTCTATTCTGAGAACCGTAGCATGTGACGCAAACGAAAGAGTTGATTTTCCTTTCCCACATACTCTTGGTTTTTGACCTCGTTTGAGGAGATTTTCAGAGCGTCTCCTGTGGTATCGAAGAGAAGGATTTCCTATCAACACCCTCGTCTTGCTCGTGACTTTCCAAGGAATGTTTCTACTTCTTAATCCTTGAGAATATTTTCTAAAGATTCAGACTTTTGAAAAGTGTCTCTAGATGTCTTCTCATCTGGATTCTTCCATTATGTTCCCGTGAACGAATAGCCAACCGTTTAGATTCTCTTCTTCTGCATATATGGATAGGATCCAATATTTCCTTTCCTAGGGTAACGTGGTCATGTACTTGGACAACTTTAGAATGTGTCCTGAATTCAGAGCCGGTCGGTCAGCAGTTGCGGAGGCAGGCGTGTGAGGGGCGACAGGCTCGGGGACTGAGCCTCCACATCTCCAATCGGACCCTCTCTCCGGGGGCCCCGGGGCAGGGTCCGGGCTGGCCGGGGGCGGGAGCCGGGGCGGGGGAGGAGAGGGCAGAGGGGGCCTCCCCTTCCCGGCCGAGGCGAGCGGAGGAGCCCGTCCCGCCTTCCAGCCCAGGGGGGCGGGACAGCAAAAGAGGCAGAGAAGGAAAAACAGAAAAGCCACAGGCCAACGGCCAACGGCCAACTGCCAACTGCCCACTGCCAACTGCCAACGGCCGCGCTCGGCCCAGTATTGTTCCCTGCTGCCGCCTTCCACCCCAAGGGGGCGGGACAGCAAAAGAGGCAGAGAAAGAAAAACAAAAAAGCCCACGGCCAACGGCCAACGGCTAACTGCCAACTGCCAACTGCCAACTGCCAACGGCCAAGCTCCGCCCAATATTGTTCCCCGCTGCCGCCTTCCAGCCCAGGGGGACGGGACAGCAAAAGAGGCAGAGCAAGAAAAACAAAAAAGCCCATGGCCAACGGCCAACTGCCAAATGCCAACTGCCAACTGCCAACGGCCGCGCTTGGCCCGGTATTGTTCCCCGCTGCCGCCTTCCAGCCCAGGGGGGCGGGACAGCAAAAGAGGCAGAGAAAGAAAAACAAAAAAGCCCAGGGCCAACGGCCAACTGCCATCTGCCAATGGCCGCGCTCGTCCCGGTATTGTTCCCCGCTGCCGCCTTCCATCCCAGGGGGGCGGGACAGCAAAAGAGGCAGAGGAAGAAAAACAAAAAAGCCCACGGCCATCGGCCGTGCTCTGCCCGGTGTTGTTCTCCGGCAGCGGTCTCCCATCCAGGTCCCGACCGGACCCGACCCTGCTTAGCTTCCCAGATCAGACGAGATCGGGCGCCTTCAGGGCGGTGCGGCCTCAGACACTGGGGGGCGCTCCGCAACGCCCCAAGAGGCCGAGTCGAAAACGGCCCGTCCCAGCTCAGGGCGGTCCCTCCTGCTGCCCCTGGGCTTCGCTAGACAGCCCTCTGCAGATCGGGGCGGGGGGGCGCGGGGGGGGCGAGGGCAGGGGGAGACTGACGGTCTGGCGCAGGGTCGCGCACACCCCCTCTCCCCCGGCGCAAACACGGAAGTGCCGCACCACAGTCCTACACCCCAGCGAGCAGACCCGCGGGCTGGCGCGCGCTGGGACGGACTTCCAGGGGCGGAGAGTGCGCGCGAGGGGGCCCTGCCCCGCCCCGCGGGAGGGCACGGTGGGGAGGGGCTTGGGGCGGGGCCGGGACGTGGAAGCGGGGACGCGGGGCCGGTCCTTCGCTCGGAGGTCGCGAAGACGTGCGGCCCCCCTGTCTTGGGAGGACCGCTCTGCCCCGATTCCCGTCGGGGCACGAGTGTGGCAGCGGCACCCGCGGGGCCCCAGAACCGGCCGGCCCGTCGCGGGGCCGGCGGCCGGTGGGGCGTTCGGGTGCGGATGCGTGCACTCCCTGCCTGCCCCAGTTTCCTCTGGCGTGTCCTCCCCGCCCCGGGTACTAAGTTTTCCCTCCACGTCGGCACCTCGTTCCCGGAGGCGCTATGTAGATCTTCTGTGACTTCGAATGGGAATCCTTTTGAAAACTCGCATTCCTTATTGTGTCTCTGGTAGGAAATAAGAAGGGTTCAAACTATCGATGGAATGCGGACCTCAGATGGAGCTATGTTGCTGAACTCGCTTCCGGTTTCTGCCGGTCTCCGTGCACACGGGCCAACAGTCTATTCTGAGAACCGTAGCATGTGAGGCAAACGAAAGAGTTGATTTTCCTTTCCCACATACTCTTGGTTTTTGACCTCGTTTGAGGAGATTTTCAGAGCGTCTCTTGTAGTATCGAAGGGAAGGATTTCTTATCAACACCCTCGTCTTGCTCGTGACTTTCCAAGGAATGTTTCTACTTCTTAATCCTTGAGAACATTTTCTAAAGATTCAGACTTTTGAAAAGTGTCTCTAGATGTCTTCTCATCTGGATTCTTCCATTATGTTCCCGTGAACGAATAGCCAACCGTTTAGATTCTCTTCTTCTGCATATATGGAGAGGATCCAATTTTTCCTTTCCTAGGGTAACGTGGTCATGTACTTGGACAACTTTAGAATGTGCCCTGAATTCAGAGCCGGTCGGTCGGCAGTTGCGGAGGCAGGCGTGTGAGGGGCGACAGGCTCGGGGACTGAGCCTCCACATCTCCAATCGGACCCTCTCTCCGGGGGCCCCGGGGCAGGGTCCGGGCCGGCCGGGGCCGGGAGTCGGGGCGGGGGCGGAGAGGGCAGAGGGGGCCGCCCCTGGACGGCCGAGGCGGGCGGAGGAGCCCCTCCCGCCTTCCAGCCCAGGGGGGCAGGACAGCAAAAGAGGCAGAGAAAGAAAAACAAAAAAGCCAACTGCCAACTGCCAACTGCCACGCCCGGCATTGTTCCCCGCCAGCGGTCTCCCGGCAGCAGTCTCCCGGCAGCAGTCTCCCAGCAGCGGTCTCCCATCCGGGTCCCGACCCTGCTTAGCTTCCCAGATCAGAGGAGATCCGGCGCCTTCAGGGCGGTGCGGCCTCAGACACTGGGGGGTGCTCTGGGAAGCCCCAAGAGGCCGAGCCAATAAGGGCCCCTCCTCGCCCAGGGCGGTCCCTCCCGCCGCCTCTGCGCTTCGCTATACCCCCCTGTCCCGATTGGGGGGGGCTCGGAGGGAGGAGGGCAGGGGAAGACTGACGGGTCTGGCGCGTGGTCGCCCACACCTCCTGTCCCCTGGCAGAAACACGGAAGCGCCGCACCACCGTCCCACACCCCACCCAGCAGACCGGCGGGCTCGAGCGCGCTGGGACGGACTTCCAGGCGCGGGGACGGGGGGGGGGGGGGGGCCAGAGGCGGAGAGTGCCCGCGAGGGGGCCCTCCCCCGCCCCGCGCGAGGGCACGGTGGGGAGGGGCTTCGGGGTTGGGCCGGGATGAGGAAGCGAGGCCGCGGGGCCGGTCCTTCGCCCGGAGGTCCCGAAGACGTGAGGCCCCCCTGTCTGGGGAGGACCCCTCTGCCCCGATTCCCGTCGGGGCACGAGTGTGGCAGCGACACCCGCGGGGCCCCAGAGCCGGCCGGCCCGTCGCTGCGTCGGGCGGCCGGTGGGGCGTTCGGGTGCGGGTGCCTGCGCTCCCTGCCTTCCCCGGTTTCCTCTGGCGTGTCCTCCCCACACCGGGTACTAATGTTCCCTCCACGTCGGCACCCCTTTCCCCGAGGCGCTATATGGATCTTCTGTGACTTCGAAGGTGAATCCTTTTGAAAACTCGCATTCCTTATTGTGTATCTGGTAGGAAATAAGAAGGATTCAAACTATCGATGGAATGCGGACTTCAGATGGAGCTAACTTGCTGAACTCGCTTCGGGTTTCTGCCGGTCTCCCGTGCACAGGGGCCAACGGTCTATTCTGAGAACCGTAGGAGGTGACTCAAACGAAAGAGGTGATTTTCCATTCCAGCATACTCTTGGTTTTTGACCTCGTTTGAGGAGATTTTCAGAGTGTCTCTTGCAGTATCCAAGAGAAGGATTTCCTGTCAACAGCCTGGTCTAGCTGGTGACTTTCCAAGGAATGTTTCTACTTCTTAATCCTTCAGAATTTTTTCAAAGATTTAGATTTTGAAAAGTGTTTCTAGATGTCTTCTCACCTGGATTCTTCAATTCTGTTCCCGTGAACGAAGAGCCAACTGTTTAGATTCTCTTCCTCTGCATATATGGATAGGATCCAATTTTTCCTTTCCTAGGGTAACCTGGTCATGTACTTGGACAACTTTAGAATGTGTCCTGAATTCAGAGCCGATCGGTCAGCAGTTGCGGAGGCAGGCGTGTGAGGGGCGACAGCCTCGGGGACTGAGCCTCCACATCTTCAATCGGACCCTCTCTCCGGGGGCCACGGGGCAGGGTCCGGGCAGGCCGGGGGCGGCAGCCGGGGCGGGGGCTGAGAAGGCGGAGGGGGCCCACCCGCCTTCCAGCCCAGGGGGGCAGGACAGCAAAAGAGGCAGACAAAGAAAAACAAAAAGCCCAAGCCAACGGCCAACGGCTAACTGCCAACTGCCAACTGCCAACTGCCAAGGGCCGCGCTCGGCCCGGTATTGTTCCCCGCTGCCGCCTTCCAGCCCAGGGGGGCGGGACAGCAAAAGAGGCAGAGAAGGAAAAACAGAAAAGCCACAGGCCAAGGGCCAACGGCTAACTGCCAACTGCAAACTGCCAACGGCCGCGCTCGGCCAGTATTGTTCCGCGCTGCCACCTTCCAGCCCAGGGTGGCGGGACAGCAAAAGAGGCAGAGCAAGAAAAACAAAAAAGCGCACGGCCAACGGCCAACGGCTAACTGCCAACTGCAAACTGCCAACGGCCGCGCTCGGCCAGTATTGTTCCGCGCTGCCACCTTCCAGCCCAGGGTGGCGGGACAGCAAAAGAGGCAGAGCAAGAAAAACAAAAAAGCCCATGGCCAACGGCCCACTGCCAAATGCCAACTGCCAACTGCCAACGGCCGCGCTTGGCCCGGTATTGTTCCCCGCTGCCGCCTTCCAGCCCAGGGGGGCGGGACAGCAAAAGAGGCAGAGAAAGAAAAACAAAAAAGCCCAGGGCCAACGGCCAACTGCCATCTGCCAATGGCCGCGCTCGGCCCGGTATTGTTCCCCGCTGCCGCCTTCCATCCCAGGGGGGCGGGACAGCAAAAGAGGCAGAGCAAGAAAAACAAAAAAGCCCACTGTCAACGGCCAACTGCCAAATGCCAACTGCCAACTGCTGACTGCCAAGGGCCGAGCTGGCCCGGTATTGTTCCCCGCTGCAGCCTTCCAGCCCAGGGGGGCGGGACAGCAAAAGAGGCAGAGAAAGAAAGACAAAAAAGCCGACGGCCAACTGCCGCACCCCCGCACCCCGCATTGTCTACTGGCAGAGGTCTCCCATCCAGGTCCCGACCGGGCCTGACCCTGCTTAGCTTCCCAGATCAGACGAGATCTGGCACCTTCAGGACAGTGCGGCCTCAGACACTGGGGGGCGCTCCGGGAAGCCCCAAGAGGCCGAGCCGATAAGGGCCCCTCCCTGCCCAGGGCGGTCGCTCCCGCGGCCTCTGGCTTCCTAGACCCCACTGTACCGATACGAGCGGGGGGCGCGGGGGGGAGGCCAGGGGGAGACTGGCTGGTCTGGCGCGCGGTCGGCCACACCTCCTCTCCCATGGCGGAAACACGGAAGCGCCGACCCACAGTCCCACACCCCAGCGAGCAGACCCACGGGCTGGCGCGCCCTGGGACGGACTTCCAGGGGCGGGGACGGGGCGCCAGAGGCGGAGAGTGCTCGGGAGGGGACCCTCCACCGCCCCGCGGGAGGGCACGGTGGGGAGGGCCTTGGGGCGGGGCCTGGACGTGGAAGCGGGGACGCGGGGCAGGTCCTTCGCTCGGAGGTCGCGAAGACGTGCGGACCCCCTGTCTTGGGAGGACCGCTCTGCCCCGATTCCCGTCGGGGCACGAGTGTGGCAGTGGCACACGCGGGGCCCCAGAACCGGCCGGCCCGTCGCTGGGCCGGCGGCCGGTGGGGCGTGCGGGTGCGGATGCGTGCACTCCCTGCCTGCCCCAGTTTCCTCTGCCGTGTCCTCCCCGCCCCGGGTACTCAGTTTTCCCTCCACGTCGGCACCTCGTTCCCGGAGGCGCTATGTAGATCTTCTGTGACTTCGAATGGGAATCCTTTTGACAAATCGCATTCCTTATTGTGTATCTGGTAGGAAATAAGAAGGATTCAAACTATCGATGGAATGCGGACTTCAGATGGAGCTATGTTGCTGAACTCGCTTTGGGTTTCTGCCGGTCTCCGTGCACACGGGCCAACAGTCTATTCTGAGAACCGTAGCATGTGACGCAAACGAAAGAGTTGATTTTCCTTTCCCACATACTCTTGGTTTTTGACCTCGTTTGAGGAGATTTTCAGAGCGTCTCCTGTGGTATCGAAGAGAAGGATTTCCTATCAACACCCTCGTCTTGCTCGTGACTTTCCAAGGAATGTTTCTACTTCTTAATCCTTGAGAATATTTTCTAAAGATTCAGACTTTTGAAAAGTGTCTCTAGATGTCTTCTCATCTGGATTCTTCCATTATGTTCCCGTGAACGAATAGCCAACCGTTTAGATTCTCTTCTTCTGCATATATGGATAGGATCCAATATTTCCTTTCCTAGGGTAACGTGGTCATGTACTTGGACAACTTTAGAATGTGTCCTGAATTCAGAGCCGGTCGGTCAGCAGTTGCGGAGGCAGGCGTGTGAGGGGCGACAGGCTCGGGGACTGAGCCTCCACATCTCCAATCGGACCCTCTCTCCGGGGGCCCCGGGGCAGGGTCCGGGCTGGCCGGGGGCGGGAGCCGGGGCGGGGGAGGAGAGGGCAGAGGGGGCCTCCCCTTCCCGGCCGAGGCGAGCGGAGGAGCCCGTCCCGCCTTCCAGCCCAGGGGGGCGGGACAGCAAAAGAGGCAGAGAAGGAAAAACAGAAAAGCCACAGGCCAACGGCCAACGGCCAACTGCCAACTGCCCACTGCCAACTGCCAACGGCCGCGCTCGGCCCAGTATTGTTCCCTGCTGCCGCCTTCCACCCCAAGGGGGCGGGACAGCAAAAGAGGCAGAGAAAGAAAAACAAAAAAGCCCACGGCCAACGGCCAACGGCTAACTGCCAACTGCCAACTGCCAACTGCCAACGGCCAAGCTCCGCCCAATATTGTTCCCCGCTGCCGCCTTCCAGCCCAGGGGGACGGGACAGCAAAAGAGGCAGAGCAAGAAAAACAAAAAAGCCCATGGCCAACGGCCAACTGCCAAATGCCAACTGCCAACTGCCAACGGCCGCGCTTGGCCCGGTATTGTTCCCCGCTGCCGCCTTCCAGCCCAGGGGGGCGGGACAGCAAAAGAGGCAGAGAAAGAAAAACAAAAAAGCCCAGGGCCAACGGCCAACTGCCATCTGCCAATGGCCGCGCTCGGCCCGGTATTGTTCCCCGCTGCCGCCTTCCATCCCAGGGGGGCGGGACAGCAAAAGAGGCAGAGGAAGAAAAACAAAAAAGCCCACGGCCATCGGCCGTGCTCTGCCCGGTGTTGTTCTCCGGCAGCGGTCTCCCATCCAGGTCCCGACCGGACCCGACCCTGCTTAGCTTCCCAGATCAGACGAGATCGGGCGCCTTCAGGGCGGTGCGGCCTCAGACACTGGGGGGCGCTCCGCAACGCCCCAAGAGGCCGAGTCGAAAACGGCCCGTCCCAGCTCAGGGCGGTCCCTCCTGCTGCCCCTGGGCTTCGCTAGACAGCCCTCTGCAGATCGGGGCGGGGGGGCGCGGGGGGGCGAGGGCAGGGGGAGACTGACGGGTCTGGCGCAGGGTCGCGCACACCCCCTCTCCCCCGGCGCAAACACGGAAGTGCCGCACCACAGTCCTACACCCCAGCGAGCAGACCCGCGGGCTGGCGCGCGCTGGGACGGACTTCCAGGGGCGGAGAGTGCGCGCGAGGGGGCCCTGCCCCGCCCCGCGGGAGGGCACGGTGGGGAGGGGCTTGGGGCGGGGCCGGGACGTGGAAGCGGGGACGCGGGGCCGGTCCTTCGCTCGGAGGTCGCGAAGACGTGCGGCCCCCCTGTCTTGGGAGGACCGCTCTGCCCCGATTCCCGTCGGGGCACGAGTGTGGCAGCGGCACCCGCGGGGCCCCAGAACCGGCCGGCCCGTCGCGGGGCCGGCGGCCGGTGGGGCGTGCGGGTGCGGATGCGTGCACTCCCTGCCTGCCCCAGTTTCCTCTGGCGTGTCCTCCCCGCCCCGGGTACTAAGTTTTCCCTCCACGTCGGCACCTCGTTCCCGGAGGCGCTATGTAGATCTTCTGTGACTTCGAATGGGAATCCTTTTGAAAACTCGCATTCCTTATTGTGTCTCTGGTAGGAAATAAGAAGGGTTCAAACTATCGATGGAATGCGGACCTCAGATGGAGCTATGTTGCTGAACTCGCTTCCGGTTTCTGCCGGTCTCCGTGCACACGGGCCAACAGTCTATTCTGAGAACCGTAGCATGTGAGGCAAACGAAAGAGTTGATTTTCCTTTCCCACATACTCTTGGTTTTTGACCTCGTTTGAGGAGATTTTCAGAGCGTCTCTTGTAGTATCGAAGGGAAGGATTTCTTATCAACACCCTCGTCTTGCTCGTGACTTTCCAAGGAATGTTTCTACTTCTTAATCCTTGAGAACATTTTCTAAAGATTCAGACTTTTGAAAAGTGTCTCTAGATGTCTTCTCATCTGGATTCTTCCATTATGTTCCCGTGAACGAATAGCCAACCGTTTAGATTCTCTTCTTCTGCATATATGGAGAGGATCCAATTTTTCCTTTCCTAGGGTAACGTGGTCATGTACTTGGACAACTTTAGAATGTGCCCTGAATTCAGAGCCGGTCGGTCGGCAGTTGCGGAGGCAGGCGTGTGAGGGGCGACAGGCTCGGGGACTGAGCCTCCACATCTCCAATCGGACCCTCTCTCCGGGGGCCCCGGGGCAGGGTCCGGGCCGGCCGGGGCCGGGAGTCGGGGCGGGGGCGGAGAGGGCAGAGGGGGCCGCCCCTGGACGGCCGAGGCGGGCGGAGGAGCCCCTCCCGCCTTCCAGCCCAGGGGGGCAGGACAGCAAAAGAGGCAGAGAAAGAAAAACAAAAAAGCCAACTGCCAACTGCCACGCCCGGCATTGTTCCCCGCCAGCGGTCTCCCGGCAGCAGTCTCCCGGCAGCAGTCTCCCAGCAGCGGTCTCCCATCCGGGTCCCGACCCTGCTTAGCTTCCCAGATCAGAGGAGATCCGGCGCCTTCAGGGCGGTGCGGCCTCAGACACTGGGGGGTGCTCTGGGAAGCCCCAAGAGGCCGAGCCAATAAGGGCCCCTCCTCGCCCAGGGCGGTCCCTCCCGCCGCCTCTGCGCTTCGCTATACCCCCCTGTCCCGATTGGGGGGGGCTCGGAGGGAGGAGGGCAGGGGAAGACTGACGGGTCTGGCGCGTGGTCGCCCACACCTCCTGTCCCCTGGCAGAAACACGGAAGCGCCGCACCACCGTCCCACACCCCACCCAGCAGACCGGCGGGCTCGAGCGCGCTGGGACGGACTTCCAGGCGCGGGGACGGGGGGGGGGGGGCCAGAGGCGGAGAGTGCCCGCGAGGGGGCCCTCCCCCGCCCCGCGCGAGGGCACGGTGGGGAGGGGCTTCGGGGTTGGGCCGGGATGAGGAAGCGAGGCCGCGGGGCCGGTCCTTCGCCCGGAGGTCCCGAAGACGTGAGGCCCCCCTGTCTGGGGAGGACCCCTCTGCCCCGATTCCCGTCGGGGCACGAGTGTGGCAGCGACACCCGCGGGGCCCCAGAGCCGGCCGGCCCGTCGCTGCGTCGGGCGGCCGGTGGGGCGTTCGGGTGCGGGTGCCTGCGCTCCCTGCCTTCCCCGGTTTCCTCTGGCGTGTCCTCCCCACACCGGGTACTAATGTTCCCTCCACGTCGGCACCCCTTTCCCCGAGGCGCTATATGGATCTTCTGTGACTTCGAAGGTGAATCCTTTTGAAAACTCGCATTCCTTATTGTGTATCTGGTAGGAAATAAGAAGGATTCAAACTATCGATGGAATGCGGACTTCAGATGGAGCTAACTTGCTGAACTCGCTTCGGGTTTCTGCCGGTCTCCCGTGCACAGGGGCCAACGGTCTATTCTGAGAACCGTAGGAGGTGACTCAAACGAAAGAGGTGATTTTCCATTCCAGCATACTCTTGGTTTTTGACCTCGTTTGAGGAGATTTTCAGAGTGTCTCTTGCAGTATCCAAGAGAAGGATTTCCTGTCAACAGCCTGGTCTAGCTGGTGACTTTCCAAGGAATGTTTCTACTTCTTAATCCTTCAGAATTTTTTCAAAGATTTAGATTTTGAAAAGTGTTTCTAGATGTCTTCTCACCTGGATTCTTCAATTCTGTTCCCGTGAACGAAGAGCCAACTGTTTAGATTCTCTTCCTCTGCATATATGGATAGGATCCAATTTTTCCTTTCCTAGGGTAACCTGGTCATGTACTTGGACAACTTTAGAATGTGTCCTGAATTCAGAGCCGATCGGTCAGCAGTTGCGGAGGCAGGCGTGTGAGGGGCGACAGCCTCGGGGACTGAGCCTCCACATCTTCAATCGGACCCTCTCTCCGGGGGCCACGGGGCAGGGTCCGGGCAGGCCGGGGGCGGCAGCCGGGGCGGGGGCTGAGAAGGCGGAGGGGGCCCACCCGCCTTCCAGCCCAGGGGGGCAGGACAGCAAAAGAGGCAGACAAAGAAAAACAAAAAGCCCAAGCCAACGGCCAACGGCTAACTGCCAACTGCCAACTGCCAACTGCCAAGGGCCGCGCTCGGCCCGGTATTGTTCCCCGCTGCCGCCTTCCAGCCCAGGGGGGCGGGACAGCAAAAGAGGCAGAGAAGGAAAAACAGAAAAGCCACAGGCCAAGGGCCAACGGCTAACTGCCAACTGCAAACTGCCAACGGCCGCGCTCGGCCAGTATTGTTCCGCGCTGCCACCTTCCAGCCCAGGGTGGCGGGACAGCAAAAGAGGCAGAGCAAGAAAAACAAAAAAGCGCACGGCCAACGGCCAACGGCTAACTGCCAACTGCAAACTGCCAACGGCCGCGCTCGGCCAGTATTGTTCCGCGCTGCCACCTTCCAGCCCAGGGTGGCGGGACAGCAAAAGAGGCAGAGCAAGAAAAACAAAAAAGCCCATGGCCAACGGCCCACTGCCAAATGCCAACTGCCAACTGCCAACGGCCGCGCTTGGCCCGGTATTGTTCCCCGCTGCCGCCTTCCAGCCCAGGGGGGCGGGACAGCAAAAGAGGCAGAGAAAGAAAAACAAAAAAGCCCAGGGCCAACGGCCAACTGCCATCTGCCAATGGCCGCGCTCGGCCCGGTATTGTTCCCCGCTGCCGCCTTCCATCCCAGGGGGGCGGGACAGCAAAAGAGGCAGAGCAAGAAAAACAAAAAAGCCCACTGTCAACGGCCAACTGCCAAATGCCAACTGCCAACTGCTGACTGCCAAGGGCCGAGCTGGCCCGGTATTGTTCCCCGCTGCAGCCTTCCAGCCCAGGGGGGCGGGACAGCAAAAGAGGCAGAGAAAGAAAGACAAAAAAGCCGACGGCCAACTGCCGCACCCCCGCACCCCGCATTGTCTACTGGCAGAGGTCTCCCATCCAGGTCCCGACCGGGCCTGACCCTGCTTAGCTTCCCAGATCAGACGAGATCTGGCACCTTCAGGACAGTGCGGCCTCAGACACTGGGGGGCGCTCCGGGAAGCCCCAAGAGGCCGAGCCGATAAGGGCCCCTCCCTGCCCAGGGCGGTCGCTCCCGCGGCCTCTGGCTTCCTAGACCCCACTGTACCGATACGAGCGGGGGGCGCGGGGGGGAGGCCAGGGGGAGACTGGCTGGTCTGGCGCGCGGTCGGCCACACCTCCTCTCCCATGGCGGAAACACGGAAGCGCCGACCCACAGTCCCACACCCCAGCGAGCAGACCCACGGGCTGGCGCGCCCTGGGACGGACTTCCAGGGGCGGGGACGGGGCGCCAGAGGCGGAGAGTGCTCGGGAGGGGACCCTCCACCGCCCCGCGGGAGGGCACGGTGGGGAGGGCCTTGGGGCGGGGCCGGGACGTGGAAGCGGGGACGCGGGGCAGGTCCTTCGCTCGGAGGTCGCGAAGACGTGCGGACCCCCTGTCTTGGGAGGACCGCTCTGCCCCGATTCCCGTCGGGGCACGAGTGTGGCAGTGGCACACGCGGGGCCCCAGAACCGGCCGGCCCGTCGCTGGGCCGGCGGCCGGTGGGGCGTGCGGGTGCGGATGCGTGCACTCCCTGCCTGCCCCAGTTTCCTCTGCCGTGTCCTCCCCGCCCCGGGTACTCAGTTTTCCCTCCACGTCGGCACCTCGTTCCCGGAGGCGCTATGTAGATCTTCTGTGACTTCGAATGTGAATCCTTTTGACAAATCGCATTCCTTATTGTGTATCTGGTAGGAAATAAGAAGGATTCAAACTATCGATGGAATGCGGACTTCAGATGGAGCTATGTTGCTGAACTCGCTTTGGGTTTCTGCCGGTCTCCGTGCACACGGGCCAACAGTCTATTCTGAGAACCGTAGCATGTGAGGCAAACGAAAGAGTTGATTTTCCTTTCCCACATACTCTTGGTTTTTGACCTCGTTTGAGGAGATTTTCAGAGCGTCTCCTGTGGTATCGAAGAGAAGGATTTCCTATCAACACCCTCGTCTTGCTCGTGACTTTCCAAGGAATGTTTCTACTTCTTAATCCTTGAGAACATTTTCTAAAGATTCAGACTTTTGAAAAGTGTCTCTAGATGTCTTCTCATCTGGATTCTTCCATTATGTTCCCGTGAACGAATAGCCAACCGTTTAGATTCTCTTCTTCTGCATATATGGATAGGATCCAATATTTCCTTTCCTAGGGTAACGTGGTCATGTACTTGGACAACTTTAGAATGTGTCCTGAATTCAGAGCCGGTCGGTCAGCAGTTGCGGAGGCAGGCGTGTGAGGGGCGACAGGCTCGGGGACTGAGCCTCCACATCTCCAATCGGACCCTCTCTCCGGGGGCCCCGGGGCAGGGTCCGGGCTGGCCGGGGGCGGGAGCCGGGGCGGGGGAGGAGAGGGCAGAGGGGGCCTCCCCTTCCCGGCCGAGGCGAGCGGAGGAGCCCGTCCCGCCTTCCAGCCCAGGGGGGCGGGACAGCAAAAGAGGCAGAGAAGGAAAAACAGAAAAGCCACAGGCCAACGGCCAACGGCCAACTGCCAACTGCCCACTGCCAACTGCCAACGGCCGCGCTCGGCCCAGTATTGTTCCCTGCTGCCGCCTTCCACCCCAAGGGGGCGGGACAGCAAAAGAGGCAGAGAAAGAAAAACAAAAAAGCCCACGGCCAACGGCCAACGGCTAACTGCCAACTGCCAACTGCCAACTGCCAACGGCCAAGCTCCGCCCAATATTGTTCCCCGCTGCCGCCTTCCAGCCCAGGGGGACGGGACAGCAAAAGAGGCAGAGCAAGAAAAACAAAAAAGCCCATGGCCAACGGCCAACTGCCAAATGCCAACTGCCAACTGCCAACGGCCGCGCTTGGCCCGGTATTGTTCCCCGCTGCCGCCTTCCAGCCCAGGGGGGCGGGACAGCAAAAGAGGCAGAGAAAGAAAAACAAAAAAGCCCAGGGCCAACGGCCAACTGCCATCTGCCAATGGCCGCGCTCGTCCCGGTATTGTTCCCCGCTGCCGCCTTCCATCCCAGGGGGGCGGGACAGCAAAAGAGGCAGAGGAAGAAAAACAAAAAAGCCCACGGCCATTGGCCGTGCTCTGCCCGGTGTTGTTCTCCGGCAGCGGTCTCCCATCCAGGTCCCGACCGGACCCGACCCTGCTTAGCTTCCCAGATCAGACGAGATCGGGCGCCTTCAGGGCGGTGCGGCCTCAGACACTGGGGGGCGCTCCGCAACGCCCCAAGAGGCCGAGTCGAAAACGGCCCGTCCCAGCTCAGGGCGGTCCCTCCTGCTGCCCCTGGGCTTCGCTAGACAGCCCTCTGCAGATCGGGGCGGGGGGCGCGGGGGGGCGAGGGCAGGGGGAGACTGACGGGTCTGGCGCAGGGTCGCGCACACCCCCTCTCCCCCGGCGCAAACACGGAAGTGCCGCACCACAGTCCTACACCCCAGCGAGCAGACCCGCGGGCTGGCGCGCGCTGGGACGGACTTCCAGGGGCGGAGAGTGCGCGCGAGGGGGCCCTGCCCCGCCCCGCGGGAGGGCACGGTGGGGAGGGGCTTGGGGCGGGGCCGGGACGTGGAAGCGGGGACGCGGGGCCGGTCCTTCGCTCGGAGGTCGCGAAGACGTGCGGCCCCCCTGTCTTGGGAGGACCGCTCTGCCCCGATTCCCGTCGGGGCACGAGTGTGGCAGCGGCACCCGCGGGGCCCCAGAACCGGCCGGCCCGTCGCGGGGCCGGCGGCCGGTGGGGCGTTCGGGTGCGGATGCGTGCACTCCCTGCCTGCCCCAGTTTCCTCTGGCGTGTCCTCCCCGCCCCGGGTACTAAGTTTTCCCTCCACGTCGGCACCTCGTTCCCGGAGGCGCTATGTAGATCTTCTGTGACTTCGAATGGGAATCCTTTTGAAAACTCGCATTCCTTATTGTGTCTCTGGTAGGAAATAAGAAGGGTTCAAACTATCGATGGAATGCGGACCTCAGATGGAGCTATGTTGCTGAACTCGCTTCCGGTTTCTGCCGGTCTCCGTGCACACGGGCCAACAGTCTATTCTGAGAACCGTAGCATGTGAGGCAAACGAAAGAGTTGATTTTCCTTTCCCACATACTCTTGGTTTTTGACCTCGTTTGAGGAGATTTTCAGAGCGTCTCTTGTAGTATCGAAGGGAAGGATTTCTTATCAACACCCTCGTCTTGCTCGTGACTTTCCAAGGAATGTTTCTACTTCTTAATCCTTGAGAACATTTTCTAAAGATTCAGACTTTTGAAAAGTGTCTCTAGATGTCTTCTCATCTGGATTCTTCCATTATGTTCCCGTGAACGAATAGCCAACCGTTTAGATTCTCTTCTTCTGCATATATGGAGAGGATCCAATTTTTCCTTTCCTAGGGTAACGTGGTCATGTACTTGGACAACTTTAGAATGTGCCCTGAATTCAGAGCCGGTCGGTCGGCAGTTGCGGAGGCAGGCGTGTGAGGGGCGACAGCCTCGGGGACTGAGCCTCCACATCTCCAATCGGACCCTCTCTCCGGGGGCCCCGGGGCAGGGTCCGGGCCGGCCGGGGCCAGGAGTCGGGGCGGGGGCGGAGAGGGCAGAGGGGGCCGCCCCTGGACGGCCGAGGCGGGCGGAGGAGCCCCTCCCGCCTTCCAGCCCAGGGGGGCAGGACAGCAAAAGAGGCAGAGAAAGAAAAACAAAAAAGCCAACTGCCAACTGCCAACTGCCACGCCCGGCATTGTTCCCCGCCAGCGGTCTCCCGGCAGCAGTCTCCCGGCAGCAGTCTCCCAGCAGCGGTCTCCCATCCGGGTCCCGACCCTGCTTAGCTTCCCAGATCAGAGGAGATCCGGCGCCTTCAGGGCGGTGCGGCCTCAGACACTGGGGGGTGCTCTGGGAAGCCCCAAGAGGCCGAGCCAATAAGGGCCCCTCCTCGCCCAGGGCGGTCCCTCCCGCCGCCTCTGCGCTTCGCTATACCCCCCTGTCCCGATTGGGGGGGGCTCGGAGGGAGGAGGGCAGGGGAAGACTGACGGGTCTGGCGCGTGGTCGCCCACACCTCCTGTCCCCTGGCAGAAACACGGAAGCGCCGCACCACCGTCCCACACCCCACCCAGCAGACCGGCGGGCTCGAGCGCGCTGGGACGGACTTCCAGGCGCGGGGACGGGGGGGGGGGGCCAGAGGCGGAGAGTGCCCGCGAGGGGGCCCTCCCCCGCCCCGCGCGAGGGCACGGTGGGGAGGGGCTTCGGGGTTGGGCCGGGATGAGGAAGCGAGGCCGCGGGGCCGGTCCTTCGCCCGGAGGTCCCGAAGACGTGAGGCCCCCCTGTCTGGGGAGGACCCCTCTGCCCCGATTCCCGTCGGGGCACGAGTGTGGCAGCGACACCCGCGGGGCCCCAGAGCCGGCCGGCCCGTCGCTGCGTCGGGCGGCCGGTGGGGCGTTCGGGTGCGGGTGCCTGCGCTCCCTGCCTTCCCCGGTTTCCTCTGGCGTGTCCTCCCCACACCGGGTACTAATGTTCCCTCCACGTCGGCACCCCTTTCCCCGAGGCGCTATATGGATCTTCTGTGACTTCGAAGGTGAATCCTTTTGAAAACTCGCATTCCTTATTGTGTATCTGGTAGGAAATAAGAAGGATTCAAACTATCGATGGAATGCGGACTTCAGATGGAGCTAACTTGCTGAACTCGCTTCGGGTTTCTGCCGGTCTCCCGTGCACAGGGGCCAACGGTCTATTCTGAGAACCGTAGGAGGTGACTCAAACGAAAGAGGTGATTTTCCATTCCAGCATACTCTTGGTTTTTGACCTCGTTTGAGGAGATTTTCAGAGTGTCTCTTGCAGTATCCAAGAGAAGGATTTCCTGTCAACAGCCTGGTCTAGCTGGTGACTTTCCAAGGAATGTTTCTACTTCTTAATCCTTCAGAATTTTTTCAAAGATTTAGATTTTGAAAAGTGTTTCTAGATGTCTTCTCACCTGGATTCTTCAATTCTGTTCCCGTGAACGAAGAGCCAACTGTTTAGATTCTCTTCCTCTGCATATATGGATAGGATCCAATTTTTCCTTTCCTAGGGTAACCTGGTCATGTACTTGGACAACTTTAGAATGTGTCCTGAATTCAGAGCCGATCGGTCAGCAGTTGCGGAGGCAGGCGTGTGAGGGGCGACAGCCTCGGGGACTGAGCCTCCACATCTTCAATCGGACCCTCTCTCCGGGGCCACGGGGCAGGGTCCGGGCAGGCCGGGGGCGGCAGCCGGGGCGGGGGCTGAGAAGGCGGAGGGGGCCCACCCGCCTTCCAGCCCAGGGGGGCAGGACAGCAAAGAGGCAGACAAAGAAAAACAAAAAGCCCAAGCCAACGGCCAACGGCTAACTGCCAACTGCCAACTGCCAACTGCCAAGGGCCGCGCTCGGCCCGGTATTGTTCCCCGCTGCCGCCTTCCAGCCCAGGGGGGCGGGACAGCAAAAGAGGCAGAGAAGGAAAAACAGAAAAGCCACAGGCCAACGGCCAACGGCTAACTGCCAACTGCAAACTGCCAACGGCCCGCGCTCGGCCAGTATTGTTCCGCGCTGCCACCTTCCAGCCCAGGGTGGCGGGACAGCAAAAGAGGCAGAGCAAGAAAAACAAAAAAGCGCACGACCAACGGCCAACGGCTAACTGCCAACTGCAAACTGCCAACGGCCGCGCTCGGCCAGTATTGTTCCGCGCTGCCACCTTCCAGCCCAGGGTGGCGGGACAGCAAAAGAGGCAGAGCAAGAAAAACAAAAAAGCCCATGGCCAACGGCCCACTGCCAAATGCCAACTGCCAACTGCCAACGGCCGCGCTTGGCCCGGTATTGTTCCCCGCTGCCGCCTTCCAGCCCAGGGGGGCGGGACAGCAAAAGAGGCAGAGAAAGAAAAACAAAAAAGCCCAGGGCCAACGGCCAACTGCCATCTGCCAATGGCCGCGCTCGGCCCGGTATTGTTCCCCGCTGCCGCCTTCCATCCCAGGGGGGCGGGACAGCAAAAGAGGCAGAGCAAGAAAAACAAAAAAGCCCACTGTCAACGGCCAACTGCCAAATGCCAACTGCCAACTGCTGACTGCCAAGGGCCGAGCTGGCCCGGTATTGTTCCCCGCTGCAGCCTTCCAGCCCAGGGGGGCGGGACAGCCAAGAGGCAGAGAAAGAAAGACAAAAAAGCCGACGGCCAACTGCCGCACCCCCGCACCCCGCATTGTCTACTGGCAGAGGTCTCCCATCCAGGTCCCGACCGGGCCTGACCCTGCTTAGCTTCCCAGATCAGACGAGATCTGGCACCTTCAGGACAGTGCGGCCTCAGACACTGGGGGGCGCTCCGGGAAGCCCCAAGAGGCCGAGCCGATAAGGGCCCCTCCCTGCCCAGGGCGGTCGCTCCCGCGGCCTCTGGCTTCCTAGACCCCACTGTACCGATACGAGCGGGGGGCGCGGGGGGGAGGCCAGGGGGAGACTGGCTGGTCTGGCGCGCGGTCGGCCACACCTCCTCTCCCATGGCGGAAACACGGAAGCGCCGACCCACAGTCCCACACCCCAGCGAGCAGACCCACGGGCTGGCGCGCCCTGGGACGGACTTCCAGGGGCGGGGACGGGGCGCCAGAGGCGGAGAGTGCTCGGGAGGGGACCCTCCACCGCCCCGCGGGAGGGCACGGTGGGGAGGGCCTTGGGGCGGGGCCGGGACGTGGAAGCGGGGACGCGGGGCAGGTCCTTCGCTCGGAGGTCGCGAAGACGTGCGGACCCCCTGTCTTGGGAGGACCGCTCTGCCCCGATTCCCGTCGGGGCACGAGTGTGGCAGTGGCACACGCGGGGCCCCAGAACCGGCCGGCCCGTCGCTGGGCCGGCGGCCGGTGGGGCGTGCGGGTGCGGATGCGTGCACTCCCTGCCTGCCCCAGTTTTCCTCTGCCGTGTCCTCCCCGCCCCGGGTACTCAGTTTTCCCTCCACGTCGGCACCTCGTTCCCGGAGGCGCTATGTAGATCTTCTGTGACTTCGAATGTGAATCCTTTTGACAAATCGCATTCCTTATTGTGTATCTGGTAGGAAATAAGAAGGATTCAAACTATCGATGGAATGCGGACTTCAGATGGAGCTATGTTGCTGAACTCGCTTTGGGTTTCTGCCGGTCTCCGTGCACACGGGCCAACAGTCTATTCTGAGAACCGTAGCATGTGACGCAAACGAAAGAGTTGATTTTCCTTTCCACATACTCTTGGTTTTTGACCTCGTTTGAGGAGATTTTCAGAGCGTCTCCTGTGGTATCGAAGAGAAGGATTTCCTATCAACACCCTCGTCTTGCTCGTGACTTTCCAAGGAATGTTTCTACTTCTTAATCCTTGAGAATATTTTCTAAAGATTCAGACTTTTGAAAAGTGTCTCTAGATGTCTTCTCATCTGGATTCTTCCATTATGTTCCCGTGAACGAATAGCCAACCGTTTAGATTCTCTTCTTCTGCATATATGGATAGGATCCAATATTTCCTTTCCTAGGGTAACGTGGTCATGTACTTGGACAACTTTAGAATGTGTCCTGAATTCAGAGCCGGTCGGTCAGCAGTTGCGGAGGCAGGCGTGTGAGGGGCGACAGGCTCGGGGACTGAGCCTCCACATCTCCAATCGGACCCTCTCTCCGGGGGCCCCGGGGCAGGGTCCGGGCTGGCCGGGGGCGGGAGCCGGGGCGGGGGAGGAGAGGGCAGAGGGGGCCTCCCCTTCCCGGCCGAGGCGAGCGGAGGAGCCCGTCCCGCCTTCCAGCCCAGGGGGGCGGGACAGCAAAAGAGGCAGAGAAGGAAAAACAGAAAAGCCACAGGCCAACGGCCAACGGCCAACTGCCAACTGCCCACTGCCAACTGCCAACGGCCGCGCTCGGCCCAGTATTGTTCCCTGCTGCCGCCTTCCACCCCAAGGGGGCGGGACAGCAAAAGAGGCAGAGAAAGAAAAACAAAAAAGCCCACGGCCAACGGCCAACGGCTAACTGCCAACTGCCAACTGCCAACTGCCAACGGCCAAGCTCGCCCAATATTGTTCCCCGCTGCCGCCTTCCAGCCCAGGGGGACGGGACAGCAAAAGAGGCAGAGCAAGAAAAACAACAAAAAAGCCCATGGCCAACGGCCAACTGCCAAATGCCAACTGCCAACTGCCAACGGCCGCGCTTGGCCCGGTATTGTTCCCCGCTGCCGCCTTCCAGCCCAGGGGGGCGGGACAGCAAAAGAGGCAGAGAAAGAAAAACAAAAAAGCCCAGGGCCAACGGCCAACTGCCATCTGCCAATGGCCGCGCTCGGCCCGGTATTGTTCCCCGCTGCCGCCTTCCATCCCAGGGGGGCGGGACAGCAAAAGAGGCAGAGGAAGAAAAACAAAAAAGCCCACGGCCATCGGCCGTGCTCTGCCCGGTGTTGTTCTCCGGCAGCGGTCTCCCATCCAGGTCCCGACCGGACCCGACCCTGCTTAGCTTCCCAGATCAGACGAGATCGGGCGCCTTCAGGGCGGTGCGGCCTCAGACACTGGGGGGCGCTCCGCAACGCCCCAAGAGGCCGAGTCGAAAACGGCCCGTCCCAGCTCAGGGCGGTCCCTCCTGCTGCCCCTGGGCTTCGCTAGACAGCCCTCTGCAGATCGGGGCGGGGGGCGCGGGGGGGCGAGGGCAGGGGGAGACTGACGGGTCTGGCGCAGGGTCGCGCACACCCCCTCTCCCCCGGCGCAAACACGGAAGTGCCGCACCACAGTCCTACACCCCAGCGAGCAGACCCGCGGGCTGGCGCGCGCTGGGACGGACTTCCAGGGGCGGAGAGTGCGCGCGAGGGGGCCCTGCCCCGCCCCGCGGGAGGGCACGGTGGGGAGGGGCTTGGGGCGGGGCCGGGACGTGGAAGCGGGGACGCGGGGCCGGTCCTTCGCTCGGAGGTCGCGAAGACGTGCGGCCCCCCTGTCTTGGGAGGACCGCTCTGCCCCGATTCCCGTCGGGGCACGAGTGTGGCAGCGGCACCCGCGGGGCCCCAGAACCGGCCGGCCCGTCGCGGGGCCGGCGGCCGGTGGGGCGTGCGGGTGCGGATGCGTGCACTCCCTGCCTGCCCCAGTTTCCTCTGGCGTGTCCTCCCCGCCCCGGGTACTAAGTTTTCCCTCCACGTCGGCACCTCGTTCCCGGAGGCGCTATGTAGATCTTCTGTGACTTCGAATGGGAATCCTTTTGAAAACTCGCATTCCTTATTGTGTCTCTGGTAGGAAATAAGAAGGGTTCAAACTATCGATGGAATGCGGACCTCAGATGGAGCTATGTTGCTGAACTCGCTTCCGGTTTCTGCCGGTCTCCGTGCACACGGGCCAACAGTCTATTCTGAGAACCGTAGCATGTGAGGCAAACGAAAGAGTTGATTTTCCTTTCCCACATACTCTTGGTTTTTGACCTCGTTTGAGGAGATTTTCAGAGCGTCTCTTGTAGTATCGAAGGGAAGGATTTCTTATCAACACCCTCGTCTTGCTCGTGACTTTCCAAGGAATGTTTCTACTTCTTAATCCTTGAGAACATTTTCTAAAGATTCAGACTTTTGAAAAGTGTCTCTAGATGTCTTCTCATCTGGATTCTTCCATTATGTTCCCGTGAACGAATAGCCAACCGTTTAGATTCTCTTCTTCTGCATATATGGAGAGGATCCAATTTTTCCTTTCCTAGGGTAACGTGGTCATGTACTTGGACAACTTTAGAATGTGCCCTGAATTCAGAGCCGGTCGGTCGGCAGTTGCGGAGGCAGGCGTGTGAGGGGCGACAGGCTCGGGGACTGAGCCTCCACATCTCCAATCGGACCCTCTCTCCGGGGGCCCCGGGGCAGGGTCCGGGCCGGCCGGGGCCGGGAGTCGGGGCGGGGGCGGAGAGGGCAGAGGGGGCCGCCCCTGGACGGCCGAGGCGGGCGGAGGAGCCCCTCCCGCCTTCCAGCCCAGGGGGGCAGGACAGCAAAAGAGGCAGAGAAAGAAAAACAAAAAAGCCAACTGCCAACTGCCACGCCCGGCATTGTTCCCCGCCAGCGGTCTCCCGGCAGCAGTCTCCCGGCAGCAGTCTCCCAGCAGCGGTCTCCCATCCGGGTCCCGACCCTGCTTAGCTTCCCAGATCAGAGGAGATCCGGCGCCTTCAGGGCGGTGCGGCCTCAGACACTGGGGGGTGCTCTGGGAAGCCCCAAGAGGCCGAGCCAATAAGGGCCCCTCCTCGCCCAGGGCGGTCCCTCCCGCCGCCTCTGCGCTTCGCTATACCCCCCTGTCCCGATTGGGGGGGGCTCGGAGGGAGGAGGGCAGGGGAAGACTGACGGGTCTGGCGCGTGGTCGCCCACACCTCCTGTCCCCTGGCAGAAACACGGAAGCGCCGCACCACCGTCCCACACCCCACCCAGCAGACCGGCGGGCTCGAGCGCGCTGGGACGGACTTCCAGGCGCGGGGACGGGGGGGGGGGGGCCAGAGGCGGAGAGTGCCCGCGAGGGGGCCCTCCCCCGCCCCGCGCGAGGGCACGGTGGGGAGGGGCTTCGGGGTTGGGCCGGGATGAGGAAGCGAGGCCGCGGGGCCGGTCCTTCGCCCGGAGGTCCCGAAGACGTGAGGCCCCCCTGTCTGGGGAGGACCCCTCTGCCCCGATTCCCGTCGGGGCACGAGTGTGGCAGCGACACCCGCGGGGCCCCAGAGCCGGCCGGCCCGTCGCTGCGTCGGGCGGCCGGTGGGGCGTTCGGGTGCGGGTGCCTGCGCTCCCTGCCTTCCCCGGTTTCCTCTGGCGTGTCCTCCCCACACCGGGTACTAATGTTCCCTCCACGTCGGCACCCCTTTCCCCGAGGCGCTATATGGATCTTCTGTGACTTCGAAGGTGAATCCTTTTGAAAACTCGCATTCCTTATTGTGTATCTGGTAGGAAATAAGAAGGATTCAAACTATCGATGGAATGCGGACTTCAGATGGAGCTAACTTGCTGAACTCGCTTCGGGTTTCTGCCGGTCTCCCGTGCACAGGGGCCAACGGTCTATTCTGAGAACCGTAGGAGGTGACTCAAACGAAAGAGGTGATTTTCCATTCCAGCATACTCTTGGTTTTTGACCTCGTTTGAGGAGATTTTCAGAGTGTCTCTTGCAGTATCCAAGAGAAGGATTTCCTGTCAACAGCCTGGTCTAGCTGGTGACTTTCCAAGGAATGTTTCTACTTCTTAATCCTTCAGAATTTTTTCAAAGATTTAGATTTTGAAAAGTGTTTCTAGATGTCTTCTCACCTGGATTCTTCAATTCTGTTCCCGTGAACGAAGAGCCAACTGTTTAGATTCTCTTCCTCTGCATATATGGATAGGATCCAATTTTTCCTTTCCTAGGGTAACCTGGTCATGTACTTGGACAACTTTAGAATGTGTCCTGAATTCAGAGCCGATCGGTCAGCAGTTGCGGAGGCAGGCGTGTGAGGGGCGACAGCCTCGGGGACTGAGCCTCCACATCTTCAATCGGACCCTCTCTCCGGGGGCCACGGGGCAGGGTCCGGGCAGGCCGGGGGCGGCAGCCGGGGCGGGGGCTGAGAAGGCGGAGGGGGCCCACCCGCCTTCCAGCCCAGGGGGGCAGGACAGCAAAAGAGGCAGACAAAGAAAAACAAAAAGCCCAAGCCAACGGCCAACGGCTAACTGCCAACTGCCAACTGCCAACTGCCAAGGGCCGCGCTCGGCCCGGTATTGTTCCCCGCTGCCGCCTTCCAGCCCAGGGGGGCGGGACAGCAAAAGAGGCAGAGAAGGAAAAACAGAAAAGCCACAGGCCAACGGCCAACGGCTAACTGCCAACTGCAAACTGCCAACGGCCGCGCTCGGCCAGTATTGTTCCGCGCTGCCACCTTCCAGCCCAGGGTGGCGGGACAGCAAAAGAGGCAGAGCAAGAAAAACAAAAAAGCGCACGGCCAACGGCCAACGGCTAACTGCCAACTGCAAACTGCCAACGGCCGCGCTCGGCCAGTATTGTTCCGCGCTGCCACCTTCCAGCCCAGGGTGGCGGGACAGCAAAAGAGGCAGAGCAAGAAAAACAAAAAAGCCCATGGCCAACGGCCCACTGCCAAATGCCAACTGCCAACTGCCAACGGCCGCGCTTGGCCCGGTATTGTTCCCCGCTGCCGCCTTCCAGCCCAGGGGGGCGGGACAGCAAAAGAGGCAGAGAAAGAAAAACAAAAAAGCCCAGGGCCAACGGCCAACTGCCATCTGCCAATGGCCGCGCTCGGCCCGGTATTGTTCCCCGCTGCCGCCTTCCATCCCAGGGGGGCGGGACAGCAAAAGAGGCAGAGCAAGAAAAACAAAAAAGCCCACTGTCAACGGCCAACTGCCAAATGCCAACTGCCAACTGCTGACTGCCAAGGGCCGAGCTGGCCCGGTATTGTTCCCCGCTGCAGCCTTCCAGCCCAGGGGGGCAGGACAGCAAAAGAGGCAGAGAAAGAAAAACAAAAAAGCCAACTGCCAACTGCCAACTGCCACGCCCGGCATTGTTCCCCGCCAGCGGTCTCCCGGCAGCAGTCTCCCGGCAGCAGTCTCCCAGCAGCGGTCTCCCATCCGGGTCCCGACCCTGCTTAGCTTCCCAGATCAGAGGAGATCCGGCGCCTTCAGGGCGGTGCGGCCTCAGACACTGGGGGGTGCTCTGGGAAGCCCCAAGAGGCCGAGCCAATAAGGGCCCCTCCTCGCCCAGGGCGGTCCCTCCCGCCGCCTCTGCGCTTCGCTATACCCCCCTGTCCCGATTGGGGGGGGCTCGGAGGGAGGAGGGCAGGGGAAGACTGACGGGTCTGGCGCGTGGTCGCCCACACCTCCTGTCCCCTGGCAGAAACACGGAAGCGCCGCACCACCGTCCCACACCCCACCCAGCAGACCGGCGGGCTCGAGCGCGCTGGGACGGACTTCCAGGCGCGGGGACGGGGGGGGGGGGGCCAGAGGCGGAGAGTGCCCGCGAGGGGGCCCTCCCCCGCCCCGCGCGAGGGCACGGTGGGGAGGGGCTTCGGGGTTGGGCCGGGATGAGGAAGCGAGGCCGCGGGGCCGGTCCTTCGCCCGGAGGTCCCGAAGACGTGAGGCCCCCCTGTCTGGGGAGGACCCCTCTGCCCCGATTCCCGTCGGGGCACGAGTGTGGCAGCGACACCCGCGGGGCCCCAGAGCCGGCCGGCCCGTCGCTGCGTCGGGCGGCCGGTGGGGCGTTCGGGTGCGGGTGCCTGCGCTCCCTGCCTTCCCCGGTTTCCTCTGGCGTGTCCTCCCCACACCGGGTACTAATGTTCCCTCCACGTCGGCACCCCTTTCCCCGAGGCGCTATATGGATCTTCTGTGACTTCGAAGGTGAATCCTTTTGAAAACTCGCATTCCTTATTGTGTATCTGGTAGGAAATAAGAAGGATTCAAACTATCGATGGAATGCGGACTTCAGATGGAGCTAACTTGCTGAACTCGCTTCGGGTTTCTGCCGGTCTCCCGTGCACAGGGGCCAACGGTCTATTCTGAGAACCGTAGGAGGTGACTCAAACGAAAGAGGTGATTTTCCATTCCAGCATACTCTTGGTTTTTGACCTCGTTTGAGGAGATTTTCAGAGTGTCTCTTGCAGTATCCAAGAGAAGGATTTCCTGTCAACAGCCTGGTCTAGCTGGTGACTTTCCAAGGAATGTTTCTACTTCTTAATCCTTCAGAATTTTTTCAAAGATTTAGATTTTGAAAAGTGTTTCTAGATGTCTTCTCACCTGGATTCTTCAATTCTGTTCCCGTGAACGAAGAGCCAACTGTTTAGATTCTCTTCCTCTGCATATATGGATAGGATCCAATTTTTCCTTTCCTAGGGTAACCTGGTCATGTACTTGGACAACTTTAGAATGTGTCCTGAATTCAGAGCCGATCGGTCAGCAGTTGCGGAGGCAGGCGTGTGAGGGGCGACAGCCTCGGGGACTGAGCCTCCACATCTTCAATCGGACCCTCTCTCCGGGGGCCACGGGGCAGGGTCCGGGCAGGCCGGGGGCGGCAGCCGGGGCGGGGGCTGAGAAGGCGGAGGGGGCCCACCCGCCTTCCAGCCCAGGGGGGCAGGACAGCAAAAGAGGCAGACAAAGAAAAACAAAAAGCCCAAGCCAACGGCCAACGGCTAACTGCCAACTGCCAACTGCCAACTGCCAACTGCCAAGGGCCGCGCTCGGCCCGGTATTGTTCCCCGCTGCCGCCTTCCAGCCCAGGGGGGCGGGACAGCAAAAGAGGCAGAGAAGGAAAAACAGAAAAGCCACAGGCCAACGGCCAACGGCTAACTGCCAACTGCAAACTGCCAACGGCCGCGCTCGGCCAGTATTGTTCCGCGCTGCCACCTTCCAGCCCAGGGTGGCGGGACAGCAAAAGAGGCAGAGCAAGAAAAACAAAAAAGCGCACGGCCAACGGCCAACGGCTAACTGCCAACTGCAAACTGCCAACGGCCGCGCTCGGCCAGTATTGTTCCGCGCTGCCACCTTCCAGCCCAGGGTGGCGGGACAGCAAAAGAGGCAGAGCAAGAAAAACAAAAAAGCCCATGGCCAACGGCCCACTGCCAAATGCCAACTGCCAACTGCCAACGGCCGCGCTTGGCCCGGTATTGTTCCCCGCTGCCGCCTTCCAGCCCAGGGGGGCGGGACAGCAAAAGAGGCAGAGAAAGAAAAACAAAAAAGCCCAGGGCCAACGGCCAACTGCCATCTGCCAATGGCCGCGCTCGGCCCGGTATTGTTCCCCGCTGCCGCCTTCCATCCCAGGGGGGCGGGACAGCAAAAGAGGCAGAGCAAGAAAAACAAAAAAGCCCACTGTCAACGGCCAACTGCCAAATGCCAACTGCCAACTGCTGACTGCCAAGGGCCGAGCTGGCCCGGTATTGTTCCCCGCTGCAGCCTTCCAGCCCAGGGGGGCGGGACAGCAAAAGAGGCAGAGAAAGAAAGACAAAAAAGCCGACGGCCAACTGCCGCACCCCCGCACCCCGCATTGTCTACTGGCAGAGGTCTCCCATCCAGGTCCCGACCGGGCCTGACCCTGCTTAGCTTCCCAGATCAGACGAGATCTGGCACCTTCAGGACAGTGCGGCCTCAGACACTGGGGGGCGCTCCGGGAAGCCCCAAGAGGCCGAGCCGATAAGGGCCCCTCCCTGCCCAGGGCGGTCGCTCCCGCGGCCTCTGGCTTCCTAGACCCCACTGTACCGATACGAGCGGGGGGCGCGGGGGGGAGGCCAGGGGGAGACTGGCTGGTCTGGCGCGCGGTCGGCCACACCTCCTCTCCCATGGCGGAAACACGGAAGCGCCGACCCACAGTCCCACACCCCAGCGAGCAGACCCACGGGCTGGCGCGCCCTGGGACGGACTTCCAGGGGCGGGGACGGGGCGCCAGAGGCGGAGAGTGCTCGGGAGGGGACCCTCCACCGCCCCGCGGGAGGGCACGGTGGGGAGGGCCTTGGGGCGGGGCCGGGACGTGGAAGCGGGGACGCGGGGCAGGTCCTTCGCTCGGAGGTCGCGAAGACGTGCGGACCCCCTGTCTTGGGAGGACCGCTCTGCCCCGATTCCCGTCGGGGCACGAGTGTGGCAGTGGCACACGCGGGGCCCCAGAACCGGCCGGCCCGTCGCTGGGCCGGCGGCCGGTGGGGCGTGCGGGTGCGGATGCGTGCACTCCCTGCCTGCCCCAGTTTCCTCTGCCGTGTCCTCCCCGCCCCGGGTACTCAGTTTTCCCTCCACGTCGGCACCTCGTTCCCGGAGGCGCTATGTAGATCTTCTGTGACTTCGAATGTGAATCCTTTTGACAAATCGCATTCCTTATTGTGTATCTGGTAGGAAATAAGAAGGATTCAAACTATCGATGGAATGCGGACTTCAGATGGAGCTATGTTGCTGAACTCGCTTTGGGTTTCTGCCGGTCTCCGTGCACACGGGCCAACAGTCTATTCTGAGAACCGTAGCATGTGAGGCAAACGAAAGAGTTGATTTTCCTTTCCCACATACTCTTGGTTTTTGACCTCGTTTGAGGAGATTTTCAGAGCGTCTCCTGTGGTATCGAAGAGAAGGATTTCCTATCAACACCCTCGTCTTGCTCGTGACTTTCCAAGGAATGTTTCTACTTCTTAATCCTTGAGAATATTTTCTAAAGATTCAGACTTTTGAAAAGTGTCTCTAGATGTCTTCTCATCTGGATTCTTCCATTATGTTCCCATGAACGAATAGCCAACCGTTTAGATTCTCTTCTTCTGCATATATGGATAGGATCCAATATTTCCTTTCCTAGGGTAACGTGGTCATGTACTTGGACAACTTTAGAATGTGTCCTGAATTCAGAGCCGGTCGGTCAGCAGTTGCGGAGGCAGGCGTGTGAGGGGCGACAGGCTCGGGGACTGAGCCTCCACATCTCCAATCGGACCCTCTCTCCGGGGGCCCCGGGGCAGGGTCCGGGCTGGCCGGGGGCGGGAGCCGGGGCGGGGGAGGAGAGGGCAGAGGGGGCCTCCCCTTCCCGGCCGAGGCGAGCGGAGGAGCCCGTCCCGCCTTCCAGCCCAGGGGGGCGGGACAGCAAAAGAGGCAGAGAAGGAAAAACAGAAAAGCCACAGGCCAACGGCCAACGGCCAACTGCCAACTGCCCACTGCCAACTGCCAACGGCCGCGCTCGGCCCAGTATTGTTCCCTGCTGCCGCCTTCCACCCCAAGGGGGCGGGACAGCAAAAGAGGCAGAGAAAGAAAAACAAAAAAGCCCACGGCCAACGGCCAACGGCTAACTGCCAACTGCCAACTGCCAACTGCCAACGGCCAAGCTCCGCCCAATATTGTTCCCCGCTGCCGCCTTCCAGCCCAGGGGGACGGGACAGCAAAAGAGGCAGAGCAAGAAAAACAAAAAAGCCCATGGCCAACGGCCAACTGCCAAATGCCAACTGCCAACTGCCAACGGCCGCGCTTGGCCCGGTATTGTTCCCCGCTGCCGCCTTCCAGCCCAGGGGGGCGGGACAGCAAAAGAGGCAGAGAAAGAAAAACAAAAAAGCCCAGGGCCAACGGCCAACTGCCATCTGCCAATGGCCGCGCTCGTCCCGGTATTGTTCCCCGCTGCCGCCTTCCATCCCAGGGGGGCGGGACAGCAAAAGAGGCAGAGGAAGAAAAACAAAAAAGCCCACGGCCATTGGCCGTGCTCTGCCCGGTGTTGTTCTCCGGCAGCGGTCTCCCATCCAGGTCCCGACCGGACCCGACCCTGCTTAGCTTCCCAGATCAGACGAGATCGGGCGCCTTCAGGGCGGTGCGGCCTCAGACACTGGGGGGCGCTCCGCAACGCCCCAAGAGGCCGAGTCGAAAACGGCCCGTCCCAGCTCAGGGCGGTCCCTCCTGCTGCCCCTGGGCTTCGCTAGACAGCCCTCTGCAGATCGGGGCGGGGGGCGCGGGGGGGCGAGGGCAGGGGGAGACTGACGGGTCTGGCGCAGGGTCGCGCACACCCCCTCTCCCCCGGCGCAAACACGGAAGTGCCGCACCACAGTCCTACACCCCAGCGAGCAGACCCGCGGGCTGGCGCGCGCTGGGACGGACTTCCAGGGGCGGAGAGTGCGCGCGAGGGGGCCCTGCCCCGCCCCGCGGGAGGGCACGGTGGGGAGGGGCTTGGGGCGGGGCCGGGACGTGGAAGCGGGGACGCGGGGCCGGTCCTTCGCTCGGAGGTCGCGAAGACGTGCGGCCCCCCTGTCTTGGGAGGACCGCTCTGCCCCGATTCCCGTCGGGGCACGAGTGTGGCAGCGGCACCCGCGGGGCCCCAGAACCGGCCGGCCCGTCGCGGGGCCGGCGGCCGGTGGGGCGTTCGGGTGCGGATGCGTGCACTCCCTGCCTGCCCCAGTTTCCTCTGGCGTGTCCTCCCCGCCCCGGGTACTAAGTTTTCCCTCCACGTCGGCACCTCGTTCCCGGAGGCGCTATGTAGATCTTCTGTGACTTCGAATGGGAATCCTTTTGAAAACTCGCATTCCTTATTGTGTCTCTGGTAGGAAATAAGAAGGGTTCAAACTATCGATGGAATGCGGACCTCAGATGGAGCTATGTTGCTGAACTCGCTTCCGGTTTCTGCCGGTCTCCGTGCACACGGGCCAACAGTCTATTCTGAGAACCGTAGCATGTGAGGCAAACGAAAGAGTTGATTTTCCTTTCCCACATACTCTTGGTTTTTGACCTCGTTTGAGGAGATTTTCAGAGCGTCTCTTGTAGTATCGAAGGGAAGGATTTCTTATCAACACCCTCGTCTTGCTCGTGACTTTCCAAGGAATGTTTCTACTTCTTAATCCTTGAGAACATTTTCTAAAGATTCAGACTTTTGAAAAGTGTCTCTAGATGTCTTCTCATCTGGATTCTTCCATTATGTTCCCGTGAACGAATAGCCAACCGTTTAGATTCTCTTCTTCTGCATATATGGAGAGGATCCAATTTTTCCTTTCCTAGGGTAACGTGGTCATGTACTTGGACAACTTTAGAATGTGCCCTGAATTCAGAGCCGGTCGGTCGGCAGTTGCGGAGGCAGGCGTGTGAGGGGCGACAGCCTCGGGGACTGAGCCTCCACATCTCCAATCGGACCCTCTCTCCGGGGGCCCCGGGGCAGGGTCCGGGCCGGCCGGGGCCAGGAGTCGGGGCGGGGGCGGAGAGGGCAGAGGGGGCCGCCCCTGGACGGCCGAGGCGGGCGGAGGAGCCCCTCCCGCCTTCCAGCCCAGGGGGGCAGGACAGCAAAAGAGGCAGAGAAAGAAAAACAAAAAAGCCAACTGCCAACTGCCAACTGCCACGCCCGGCATTGTTCCCCGCCAGCGGTCTCCCGGCAGCAGTCTCCCGGCAGCAGTCTCCCAGCAGCGGTCTCCCATCCGGGTCCCGACCCTGCTTAGCTTCCCAGATCAGAGGAGATCCGGCGCCTTCAGGGCGGTGCGGCCTCAGACACTGGGGGGTGCTCTGGGAAGCCCCAAGAGGCCGAGCCAATAAGGGCCCCTCCTCGCCCAGGGCGGTCCCTCCCGCCGCCTCTGCGCTTCGCTATACCCCCCTGTCCCGATTGGGGGGGGCTCGGAGGGAGGAGGGCAGGGGAAGACTGACGGGTCTGGCGCGTGGTCGCCCACACCTCCTGTCCCCTGGCAGAAACACGGAAGCGCCGCACCACCGTCCCACACCCCACCCAGCAGACCGGCGGGCTCGAGCGCGCTGGGACGGACTTCCAGGCGCGGGGACGGGGGGGGGGGGGGCCAGAGGCGGAGAGTGCCCGCGAGGGGGCCCTCCCCCGCCCCGCGCGAGGGCACGGTGGGGAGGGGCTTCGGGGTTGGGCCGGGATGAGGAAGCGAGGCCGCGGGGCCGGTCCTTCGCCCGGAGGTCCCGAAGACGTGAGGCCCCCCTGTCTGGGGAGGACCCCTCTGCCCCGATTCCCGTCGGGGCACGAGTGTGGCAGCGACACCCGCGGGGCCCCAGAGCCGGCCGGCCCGTCGCTGCGTCGGGCGGCCGGTGGGGCGTTCGGGTGCGGGTGCCTGCGCTCCCTGCCTTCCCCGGTTTCCTCTGGCGTGTCCTCCCCACACCGGGTACTAATGTTCCCTCCACGTCGGCACCCCTTTCCCCGAGGCGCTATATGGATCTTCTGTGACTTCGAAGGTGAATCCTTTTGAAAACTCGCATTCCTTATTGTGTATCTGGTAGGAAATAAGAAGGATTCAAACTATCGATGGAATGCGGACTTCAGATGGAGCTAACTTGCTGAACTCGCTTCGGGTTTCTGCCGGTCTCCCGTGCACAGGGGCCAACGGTCTATTCTGAGAACCGTAGGAGGTGACTCAAACGAAAGAGGTGATTTTCCATTCCAGCATACTCTTGGTTTTTGACCTCGTTTGAGGAGATTTTCAGAGTGTCTCTTGCAGTATCCAAGAGAAGGATTTCCTGTCAACAGCCTGGTCTAGCTGGTGACTTTCCAAGGAATGTTTCTACTTCTTAATCCTTCAGAATTTTTTCAAAGATTTAGATTTTGAAAAGTGTTTCTAGATGTCTTCTCACCTGGATTCTTCAATTCTGTTCCCGTGAACGAAGAGCCAACTGTTTAGATTCTCTTCCTCTGCATATATGGATAGGATCCAATTTTTCCTTTCCTAGGGTAACCTGGTCATGTACTTGGACAACTTTAGAATGTGTCCTGAATTCAGAGCCGATCGGTCAGCAGTTGCGGAGGCAGGCGTGTGAGGGGCGACAGCCTCGGGGACTGAGCCTCCACATCTTCAATCGGACCCTCTCTCCGGGGGCCACGGGGCAGGGTCCGGGCAGGCCGGGGGCGGCAGCCGGGGCGGGGGCTGAGAAGGCGGAGGGGGCCCACCCGCCTTCCAGCCCAGGGGGGCAGGACAGCAAAAGAGGCAGACAAAGAAAAACAAAAAGCCCAAGCCAACGGCCAACGGCTAACTGCCAACTGCCAACTGCCAACTGCCAAGGGCCGAGCTCGGCCCGGTATTGTTCCCCGCTGCCGCCTTCCAGCCCAGGGGGGCGGGACAGCAAAAGAGGCAGAGAAGGAAAAACAGAAAAGCCACAGGCCAACGGCCAACGGCTAACTGCCAACTGCAAACTGCCAACGGCCGCGCTCGGCCAGTATTGTTCCGCGCTGCCACCTTCCAGCCCAGGGTGGCGGGACAGCAAAAGAGGCAGAGCAAGAAAAACAAAAAAGCGCACGGCCAACGGCCAACGGCTAACTGCCAACTGCAAACTGCCAACGGCCGCGCTCGGCCAGTATTGTTCCGCGCTGCCACCTTCCAGCCCAGGGTGGCGGGACAGCAAAAGAGGCAGAGCAAGAAAAACAAAAAAGCCCATGGCCAACGGCCCACTGCCAAATGCCAACTGCCAACTGCCAACGGCCGCGCTTGGCCCGGTATTGTTCCCCGCTGCCGCCTTCCAGCCCAGGGGGGCGGGACAGCAAAAGAGGCAGAGAAAGAAAAACAAAAAAGCCCAGGGCCAACGGCCAACTGCCATCTGCCAATGGCCGCGCTCGGCCCGGTATTGTTCCCCGCTGCCGCCTTCCATCCCAGGGGGGCGGGACAGCAAAAGAGGCAGAGCAAGAAAAACAAAAAAGCCCACTGTCAACGGCCAACTGCCAAATGCCAACTGCCAACTGCTGACTGCCAAGGGCCGAGCTGGCCCGGTATTGTTCCCCGCTGCAGCCTTCCAGCCCAGGGGGGCGGGACAGCAAAAGAGGCAGAGAAAGAAAGACAAAAAAGCCGACGGCCAACTGCCGCACCCCCGCACCCCGCATTGTCTACTGGCAGAGGTCTCCCATCCAGGTCCCGACCGGGCCTGACCCTGCTTAGCTTCCCAGATCAGACGAGATCTGGCACCTTCAGGACAGTGCGGCCTCAGACACTGGGGGGCGCTCCGGGAAGCCCCAAGAGGCCGAGCCGATAAGGGCCCCTCCCTGCCCAGGGCGGTCGCTCCCGCGGCCTCTGGCTTCCTAGACCCCACTGTACCGATACGAGCGGGGGGCGCGGGGGGGAGGCCAGGGGGAGACTGGCTGGTCTGGCGCGCGGTCGGCCACACCTCCTCTCCCATGGCGGAAACACGGAAGCGCCGACCCACAGTCCCACACCCCAGCGAGCAGACCCACGGGCTGGCGCGCCCTGGGACGGACTTCCAGGGGCGGGGACGGGGCGCCAGAGGCGGAGAGTGCTCGGGAGGGGACCCTCCACCGCCCCGCGGGAGGGCACGGTGGGGAGGGCCTTGGGGCGGGGCCGGGACGTGGAAGCGGGGACGCGGGGCAGGTCCTTCGCTCGGAGGTCGCGAAGACGTGCGGACCCCCTGTCTTGGGAGGACCGCTCTGCCCCGATTCCCGTCGGGGCACGAGTGTGGCAGTGGCACACGCGGGGCCCCAGAACCGGCCGGCCCGTCGCTGGGCCGGCGGCCGGTGGGGCGTGCGGGTGCGGATGCGTGCACTCCCTGCCTGCCCCAGTTTCCTCTGCCGTGTCCTCCCCGCCCCGGGTACTCAGTTTTCCCTCCACGTCGGCACCTCGTTCCCGGAGGCGCTATGTAGATCTTCTGTGACTTCGAATGTGAATCCTTTTGACAAATCGCATTCCTTATTGTGTATCTGGTAGGAAATAAGAAGGATTCAAACTATCGATGGAATGCGGACTTCAGATGGAGCTATGTTGCTGAACTCGCTTTGGGTTTCTGCCGGTCTCCGTGCACACGGGCCAACAGTCTATTCTGAGAACCGTAGCATGTGAGGCAAACGAAAGAGTTGATTTTCCTTTCCCACATACTCTTGGTTTTTGACCTCGTTTGAGGAGATTTTCAGAGCGTCTCCTGTGGTATCGAAGAGAAGGATTTCCTATCAACACCCTCGTCTTGCTCGTGACTTTCCAAGGAATGTTTCTACTTCTTAATCCTTGAGAATATTTTCTAAAGATTCAGACTTTTGAAAAGTGTCTCTAGATGTCTTCTCATCTGGATTCTTCCATTATGTTCCCGTGAACGAATAGCCAACCGTTTAGATTCTCTTCTTCTGCATATATGGATAGGATCCAATATTTCCTTTCCTAGGGTAACGTGGTCATGTACTTGGACAACTTTAGAATGTGTCCTGAATTCAGAGCCGGTCGGTCAGCAGTTGCGGAGGCAGGCGTGTGAGGGGCGACAGGCTCGGGGACTGAGCCTCCACATCTCCAATCGGACCCTCTCTCCGGGGGCCCCGGGGCAGGGTCCGGGCTGGCCGGGGGCGGGAGCCGGGGCGGGGGAGGAGAGGGCAGAGGGGGCCTCCCCTTCCCGGCCGAGGCGAGCGGAGGAGCCCGTCCCGCCTTCCAGCCCAGGGGGGCGGGACAGCAAAAGAGGCAGAGAAGGAAAAACAGAAAAGCCACAGGCCAACGGCCAACGGCCAACTGCCAACTGCAAACTGCCAACTGCCAACGGCCGCGCTCGGCCCAGTATTGTTCCCTGCTGCCGCCTTCCACCCCAAGGGGGCGGGACAGCAAAAGAGGCAGAGAAAGAAAAACAAAAAAGCCCACGGCCAACGGCCAACGGCTAACTGCCAACTGCCAACTGCCAACTGCCAACGGCCAAGCTCCGCCCAATATTGTTCCCCGCTGCCGCCTTCCAGCCCAGGGGGACGGGACAGCAAAAGAGGCAGAGCAAGAAAAACAAAAAAGCCCATGGCCAACGGCCAACTGCCAAATGCCAACTGCCAACTGCCAACGGCCGCGCTTGGCCCGGTATTGTTCCCCGCTGCCGCCTTCCAGCCCAGGGGGGCGGGACAGCAAAAGAGGCAGAGAAAGAAAAACAAAAAAGCCCAGGGCCAACGGCCAACTGCCATCTGCCAATGGCCGCGCTCGTCCCGGTATTGTTCCCCGCTGCCGCCTTCCATCCCAGGGGGGCGGGACAGCAAAAGAGGCAGAGGAAGAAAAACAAAAAAGCCCACGGCCATTGGCCGTGCTCTGCCCGGTGTTGTTCTCCGGCAGCGGTCTCCCATCCAGGTCCCGACCGGACCCGACCCTGCTTAGCTTCCCAGATCAGACGAGATCGGGCGCCTTCAGGGCGGTGCGGCCTCAGACACTGGGGGGCGCTCCGCAACGCCCCAAGAGGCCGAGTCGAAAACGGCCCGTCCCAGCTCAGGGCGGTCCCTCCTGCTGCCCCTGGGCTTCGCTAGACAGCCCTCTGCAGATCGGGGCGGGGGGCGCGGGGGGGCGAGGGCAGGGGGAGACTGACGGGTCTGGCGCAGGGTCGCGCACACCCCCTCTCCCCCGGCGCAAACACGGAAGTGCCGCACCACAGTCCTACACCCCAGCGAGCAGACCCGCGGGCTGGCGCGCGCTGGGACGGACTTCCAGGGGCGGAGAGTGCGCGCGAGGGGGCCCTGCCCCGCCCCGCGGGAGGGCACGGTGGGGAGGGGCTTGGGGCGGGGCCGGGACGTGGAAGCGGGGACGCGGGGCCGGTCCTTCGCTCGGAGGTCGCGAAGACGTGCGGCCCCCCTGTCTTGGGAGGACCGCTCTGCCCCGATTCCCGTCGGGGCACGAGTGTGGCAGCGGCACCCGCGGGGCCCCAGAACCGGCCGGCCCGTCGCGGGGCCGGCGGCCGGTGGGGCGTGCGGGTGCGGATGCGTGCACTCCCTGCCTGCCCCAGTTTCCTCTGGCGTGTCCTCCCCGCCCCGGGTACTAAGTTTTCCCTCCACGTCGGCACCTCGTTCCCGGAGGCGCTATGTAGATCTTCTGTGACTTCGAATGGGAATCCTTTTGAAAACTCGCATTCCTTATTGTGTCTCTGGTAGGAAATAAGAAGGGTTCAAACTATCGATGGAATGCGGACCTCAGATGGAGCTATGTTGCTGAACTCGCTTCCGGTTTCTGCCGGTCTCCGTGCACACGGGCCAACAGTCTATTCTGAGAACCGTAGCATGTGAGGCAAACGAAAGAGTTGATTTTCCTTTCCCACATACTCTTGGTTTTTGACCTCGTTTGAGGAGATTTTCAGAGCGTCTCTTGTAGTATCGAAGGGAAGGATTTCTTATCAACACCCTCGTCTTGCTCGTGACTTTCCAAGGAATGTTTCTACTTCTTAATCCTTGAGAACATTTTCTAAAGATTCAGACTTTTGAAAAGTGTCTCTAGATGTCTTCTCATCTGGATTCTTCCATTATGTTCCCGTGAACGAATAGCCAACCGTTTAGATTCTCTTCTTCTGCATATATGGAGAGGATCCAATTTTTCCTTTCCTAGGGTAACGTGGTCATGTACTTGGACAACTTTAGAATGTGCCCTGAATTCAGAGCCGGTCGGTCGGCAGTTGCGGAGGCAGGCGTGTGAGGGGCGACAGCCTCGGGGACTGAGCCTCCACATCTCCAATCGGACCCTCTCTCCGGGGGCCCCGGGGCAGGGTCCGGGCCGGCCGGGGCCAGGAGTCGGGGCGGGGGCGGAGAGGGCAGAGGGGGCCGCCCCTGGACGGCCGAGGCGGGCGGAGGAGCCCCTCCCGCCTTCCAGCGCAGGGGGGCAGGACAGCAAAAGAGGCAGAGAAAGAAAAACAAAAAAGCCAACTGCCAACTGCCAACTGCCACGCCCGGCATTGTTCCCCGCCAGCGGTCTCCCGGCAGCAGTCTCCCGGCAGCAGTCTCCCAGCAGCGGTCTCCCATCCGGGTCCCGACCCTGCTTAGCTTCCCAGATCAGAGGAGATCCGGCGCCTTCAGGGCGGTGCGGCCTCAGACACTGGGGGGTGCTCTGGGAAGCCCCAAGAGGCCGAGCCAATAAGGGCCCCTCCTCGCCCAGGGCGGTCCCTCCCGCCGCCTCTGCGCTTCGCTATACCCCCCTGTCCCGATTGGGGGGGGCTCGGAGGGAGGAGGGCAGGGGAAGACTGACGGGTCTGGCGCGTGGTCGCCCACACCTCCTGTCCCCTGGCAGAAACACGGAAGCGCCGCACCACCGTCCCACACCCCACCCAGCAGACCGGCGGGCTCGAGCGCGCTGGGACGGACTTCCAGGCGCGGGGACGGGGGGGGGGGGCCAGAGGCGGAGAGTGCCCGCGAGGGGGCCCTCCCCCGCCCCGCGCGAGGGCACGGTGGGGAGGGGCTTCGGGGTTGGGCCGGGATGAGGAAGCGAGGCCGCGGGGCCGGTCCTTCGCCCGGAGGTCCCGAAGACGTGAGGCCCCCCTGTCTGGGGAGGACCCCTCTGCCCCGATTCCCGTCGGGGCACGAGTGTGGCAGCGACACCCGCGGGGCCCCAGAGCCGGCCGGCCCGTCGCTGCGTCGGGCGGCCGGTGGGGCGTTCGGGTGCGGGTGCCTGCGCTCCCTGCCTTCCCCGGTTTCCTCTGGCGTGTCCTCCCCACACCGGGTACTAATGTTCCCTCCACGTCGGCACCCCTTTCCCCGAGGCGCTATATGGATCTTCTGTGACTTCGAAGGTGAATCCTTTTGAAAACTCGCATTCCTTATTGTGTATCTGGTAGGAAATAAGAAGGATTCAAACTATCGATGGAATGCGGACTTCAGATGGAGCTAACTTGCTGAACTCGCTTCGGGTTTCTGCCGGTCTCCCGTGCACAGGGGCCAACGGTCTATTCTGAGAACCGTAGGAGGTGACTCAAACGAAAGAGGTGATTTTCCATTCCAGCATACTCTTGGTTTTTGACCTCGTTTGAGGAGATTTTCAGAGTGTCTCTTGCAGTATCCAAGAGAAGGATTTCCTGTCAACAGCCTGGTCTAGCTGGTGACTTTCCAAGGAATGTTTCTACTTCTTAATCCTTCAGAATTTTTTCAAAGATTTAGATTTTGAAAAGTGTTTCTAGATGTCTTCTCACCTGGATTCTTCAATTCTGTTCCCGTGAACGAAGAGCCAACTGTTTAGATTCTCTTCCTCTGCATATATGGATAGGATCCAATTTTTCCTTTCCTAGGGTAACCTGGTCATGTACTTGGACAACTTTAGAATGTGTCCTGAATTCAGAGCCGATCGGTCAGCAGTTGCGGAGGCAGGCGTGTGAGGGGCGACAGCCTCGGGGACTGAGCCTCCACATCTTCAATCGGACCCTCTCTCCGGGGGCCACGGGGCAGGGTCCGGGCAGGCCGGGGGCGGCAGCCGGGGCGGGGGCTGAGAAGGCGGAGGGGGCCCACCCGCCTTCCAGCCCAGGGGGGCAGGACAGCAAAAGAGGCAGACAAAGAAAAACAAAAAGCCCAAGCCAACGGCCAACGGCTAACTGCCAACTGCCAACTGCCAACTGCCAAGGGCCGCGCTCGGCCCGGTATTGTTCCCCGCTGCCGCCTTCCAGCCCAGGGGGGCGGGACAGCAAAAGAGGCAGAGAAGGAAAAACAGAAAAGCCACAGGCCAACGGCCAACGGCTAACTGCCAACTGCAAACTGCCAACGGCCGCGCTCGGCCAGTATTGTTCCGCGCTGCCACCTTCCAGCCCAGGGTGGCGGGACAGCAAAAGAGGCAGAGCAAGAAAAACAAAAAAGCGCACGGCCAACGGCCAACGGCTAACTGCCAACTGCAAACTGCCAACGGCCGCGCTCGGCCAGTATTGTTCCGCGCTGCCACCTTCCAGCCCAGGGTGGCGGGACAGCAAAAGAGGCAGAGCAAGAAAAACAAAAAAGCCCATGGCCAACGGCCCACTGCCAAATGCCAACTGCCAACTGCCAACGGCCGCGCTTGGCCCGGTATTGTTCCCCGCTGCCGCCTTCCAGCCCAGGGGGGCGGGACAGCAAAAGAGGCAGAGAAAGAAAAACAAAAAAGCCCAGGGCCAACGGCCAACTGCCATCTGCCAATGGCCGCGCTCGGCCCGGTATTGTTCCCCGCTGCCGCCTTCCATCCCAGGGGGGCGGGACAGCAAAAGAGGCAGAGCAAGAAAAACAAAAAAGCCCACTGTCAACGGCCAACTGCCAAATGCCAACTGCCAACTGCTGACTGCCAAGGGCCGAGCTGGCCCGGTATTGTTCCCCGCTGCAGCCTTCCAGCCCAGGGGGGCGGGACAGCAAAAGAGGCAGAGAAAGAAAGACAAAAAAGCCGACGGCCAACTGCCGCACCCCCGCACCCCGCATTGTCTACTGGCAGAGGTCTCCCATCCAGGTCCCGACCGGGCCTGACCCTGCTTAGCTTCCCAGATCAGACGAGATCTGGCACCTTCAGGACAGTGCGGCCTCAGACACTGGGGGGCGCTCCGGGAAGCCCCAAGAGGCCGAGCCGATAAGGGCCCCTCCCTGCCCAGGGCGGTCGCTCCCGCGGCCTCTGGCTTCCTAGACCCCACTGTACCGATACGAGCGGGGGGCGCGGGGGGGAGGCCAGGGGGAGACTGGCTGGTCTGGCGCGCGGTCGGCCACACCTCCTCTCCCATGGCGGAAACACGGAAGCGCCGACCCACAGTCCCACACCCCAGCGAGCAGACCCACGGGCTGGCGCGCCCTGGGACGGACTTCCAGGGGCGGGGACGGGGCGCCAGAGGCGGAGAGTGCTCGGGAGGGGACCCTCCACCGCCCCGCGGGAGGGCACGGTGGGGAGGGCCTTGGGGCGGGGCCGGGACGTGGAAGCGGGGACGCGGGGCAGGTCCTTCGCTCGGAGGTCGCGAAGACGTGCGGACCCCCTGTCTTGGGAGGACCGCTCTGCCCCGATTCCCGTCGGGGCACGAGTGTGGCAGTGGCACACGCGGGGCCCCAGAACCGGCCGGCCCGTCGCTGGGCCGGCGGCCGGTGGGGCGTGCGGGTGCGGATGCGTGCACTCCCTGCCTGCCCCAGTTTCCTCTGCCGTGTCCTCCCCGCCCCGGGTACTCAGTTTTCCCTCCACGTCGGCACCTCGTTCCCGGAGGCGCTATGTAGATCTTCTGTGACTTCGAATGTGAATCCTTTTGACAAATCGCATTCCTTATTGTGTATCTGGTAGGAAATAAGAAGGATTCAAACTATCGATGGAATGCGGACTTCAGATGGAGCTATGTTGCTGAACTCGCTTTGGGTTTCTGCCGGTCTCCGTGCACACGGGCCAACAGTCTATTCTGAGAACCGTAGCATGTGAGGCAAACGAAAGAGTTGATTTTCCTTTCCCACATACTCTTGGTTTTTGACCTCGTTTGAGGAGATTTTCAGAGCGTCTCCTGTGGTATCGAAGAGAAGGATTTCCTATCAACACCCTCGTCTTGCTCGTGACTTTCCAAGGAATGTTTCTACTTCTTAATCCTTGAGAATATTTTCTAAAGATTCAGACTTTTGAAAAGTGTCTCTAGATGTCTTCTCATCTGGATTCTTCCATTATGTTCCCGTGAACGAATAGCCAACCGTTTAGATTCTCTTCTTCTGCATATATGGATAGGATCCAATATTTCCTTTCCTAGGGTAACGTGGTCATGTACTTGGACAACTTTAGAATGTGTCCTGAATTCAGAGCCGGTCGGTCAGCAGTTGCGGAGGCAGGCGTGTGAGGGGCGACAGGCTCGGGGACTGAGCCTCCACATCTCCAATCGGACCCTCTCTCCGGGGGCCCCGGGGCAGGGTCCGGGCTGGCTGGGGGCGGGAGCCGGGGCGGGGGAGGAGAGGGCAGAGGGGGCCTCCCCTTCCCGGCCGAGGCGAGCGGAGGAGCCCGTCCCGCCTTCCAGCCCAGGGGGGCGGGACAGCAAAAGAGGCAGAGAAGGAAAAACAGAAAAGCCACAGGCCAACGGCCAACGGCCAACTGCCAACTGCCCACTGCCAACTGCCAACGGCCGCGCTCGGCCCAGTATTGTTCCCTGCTGCCGCCTTCCACCCCAAGGGGGCGGGACAGCAAAAGAGGCAGAGAAAGAAAAACAAAAAAGCCCACGGCCAACGGCCAACGGCTAACTGCCAACTGCCAACTGCCAACTGCCAACGGCCAAGCTCCGCCCAATATTGTTCCCCGCTGCCGCCTTCCAGCCCAGGGGGACGGGACAGCAAAAGAGGCAGAGCAAGAAAAACAAAAAAGCCCATGGCCAACGGCCAACTGCCAAATGCCAACTGCCAACTGCCAACGGCCGCGCTTGGCCCGGTATTGTTCCCCGCTGCCGCCTTCCAGCCCAGGGGGGCGGGACAGCAAAAGAGGCAGAGAAAGAAAAACAAAAAAGCCCAGGGCCAACGGCCAACTGCCATCTGCCAATGGCCGCGCTCGTCCCGGTATTGTTCCCCGCTGCCGCCTTCCATCCCAGGGGGGCGGGACAGCAAAAGAGGCAGAGGAAGAAAAACAAAAAAGCCCACGGCCATTGGCCGTGCTCTGCCCGGTGTTGTTCTCCGGCAGCGGTCTCCCATCCAGGTCCCGACCGGACCCGACCCTGCTTAGCTTCCCAGATCAGACGAGATCGGGCGCCTTCAGGGCGGTGCGGCCTCAGACACTGGGGGGCGCTCCGCAACGCCCCAAGAGGCCGAGTCGAAAACGGCCCGTCCCAGCTCAGGGCGGTCCCTCCTGCTGCCCCTGGGCTTCGCTAGACAGCCCTCTGCAGATCGGGGCGGGGGGCGCGGGGGGGCGAGGGCAGGGGGAGACTGACGGGTCTGGCGCAGGGTCGCGCACACCCCCTCTCCCCCGGCGCAAACACGGAAGTGCCGCACCACAGTCCTACACCCCAGCGAGCAGACCCGCGGGCTGGCGCGCGCTGGGACGGACTTCCAGGGGCGGAGAGTGCGCGCGAGGGGGCCCTGCCCCGCCCCGCGGGAGGGCACGGTGGGGAGGGGCTTGGGGCGGGGCCGGGACGTGGAAGCGGGGACGCGGGGCCGGTCCTTCGCTCGGAGGTCGCGAAGACGTGCGGCCCCCCTGTCTTGGGAGGACCGCTCTGCCCCGATTCCCGTCGGGGCACGAGTGTGGCAGCGGCACCCGCGGGGCCCCAGAACCGGCCGGCCCGTCGCGGGGCCGGCGGCCGGTGGGGCGTTCGGGTGCGGATGCGTGCACTCCCTGCCTGCCCCAGTTTCCTCTGGCGTGTCCTCCCCGCCCCGGGTACTAAGTTTTCCCTCCACGTCGGCACCTCGTTCCCGGAGGCGCTATGTAGATCTTCTGTGACTTCGAATGGGAATCCTTTTGAAAACTCGCATTCCTTATTGTGTCTCTGGTAGGAAATAAGAAGGGTTCAAACTATCGATGGAATGCGGACCTCAGATGGAGCTATGTTGCTGAACTCGCTTCCGGTTTCTGCCGGTCTCCGTGCACACGGGCCAACAGTCTATTCTGAGAACCGTAGCATGTGAGGCAAACGAAAGAGTTGATTTTCCTTTCCCACATACTCTTGGTTTTTGACCTCGTTTGAGGAGATTTTCAGAGCGTCTCTTGTAGTATCGAAGGGAAGGATTTCTTATCAACACCCTCGTCTTGCTCGTGACTTTCCAAGGAATGTTTCTACTTCTTAATCCTTGAGAACATTTTCTAAAGATTCAGACTTTTGAAAAGTGTCTCTAGATGTCTTCTCATCTGGATTCTTCCATTATGTTCCCGTGAACGAATAGCCAACCGTTTAGATTCTCTTCTTCTGCATATATGGAGAGGATCCAATTTTTCCTTTCCTAGGGTAACGTGGTCATGTACTTGGACAACTTTAGAATGTGCCCTGAATTCAGAGCCGGTCGGTCGGCAGTTGCGGAGGCAGGCGTGTGAGGGGCGACAGCCTCGGGGACTGAGCCTCCACATCTCCAATCGGACCCTCTCTCCGGGGGCCCCGGGGCAGGGTCCGGGCCGGCCGGGGCCAGGAGTCGGGGCGGGGGCGGAGAGGGCAGAGGGGGCCGCCCCTGGACGGCCGAGGCGGGCGGAGGAGCCCCTCCCGCCTTCCAGCCCAGGGGGGCAGGACAGCAAAAGAGGCAGAGAAAGAAAAACAAAAAAGCCAACTGCCAACTGCCAACTGCCACGCCCGGCATTGTTCCCCGCCAGCGGTCTCCCGGCAGCAGTCTCCCGGCAGCAGTCTCCCAGCAGCGGTCTCCCATCCGGGTCCCGACCCTGCTTAGCTTCCCAGATCAGAGGAGATCCGGCGCCTTCAGGGCGGTGCGGCCTCAGACACTGGGGGGTGCTCTGGGAAGCCCCAAGAGGCCGAGCCAATAAGGGCCCCTCCTCGCCCAGGGCGGTCCCTCCCGCCGCCTCTGCGCTTCGCTATACCCCCCTGTCCCGATTGGGGGGGGCTCGGAGGGAGGAGGGCAGGGGAAGACTGACGGGTCTGGCGCGTGGTCGCCCACACCTCCTGTCCCCTGGCAGAAACACGGAAGCGCCGCACCACCGTCCCACACCCCACCCAGCAGACCGGCGGGCTCGAGCGCGCTGGGACGGACTTCCAGGCGCGGGGACGGGGGGGGGGGGCCAGAGGCGGAGAGTGCCCGCGAGGGGGCCCTCCCCCGCCCCGCGCGAGGGCACGGTGGGGAGGGGCTTCGGGGTTGGGCCGGGATGAGGAAGCGAGGCCGCGGGGCCGGTCCTTCGCCCGGAGGTCCCGAAGACGTGAGGCCCCCCTGTCTGGGGAGGACCCCTCTGCCCCGATTCCCGTCGGGGCACGAGTGTGGCAGCGACACCCGCGGGGCCCCAGAGCCGGCCGGCCCGTCGCTGCGTCGGGCGGCCGGTGGGGCGTTCGGGTGCGGGTGCCTGCGCTCCCTGCCTTCCCCGGTTTCCTCTGGCGTGTCCTCCCCACACCGGGTACTAATGTTCCCTCCACGTCGGCACCCCTTTCCCCGAGGCGCTATATGGATCTTCTGTGACTTCGAAGGTGAATCCTTTTGAAAACTCGCATTCCTTATTGTGTATCTGGTAGGAAATAAGAAGGATTCAAACTATCGATGGAATGCGGACTTCAGATGGAGCTAACTTGCTGAACTCGCTTCGGGTTTCTGCCGGTCTCCCGTGCACAGGGGCCAACGGTCTATTCTGAGAACCGTAGGAGGTGACTCAAACGAAAGAGGTGATTTTCCATTCCAGCATACTCTTGGTTTTTGACCTCGTTTGAGGAGATTTTCAGAGTGTCTCTTGCAGTATCCAAGAGAAGGATTTCCTGTCAACAGCCTGGTCTAGCTGGTGACTTTCCAAGGAATGTTTCTACTTCTTAATCCTTCAGAATTTTTTCAAAGATTTAGATTTTGAAAAGTGTTTCTAGATGTCTTCTCACCTGGATTCTTCAATTCTGTTCCCGTGAACGAAGAGCCAACTGTTTAGATTCTCTTCCTCTGCATATATGGATAGGATCCAATTTTTCCTTTCCTAGGGTAACCTGGTCATGTACTTGGACAACTTTAGAATGTGTCCTGAATTCAGAGCCGATCGGTCAGCAGTTGCGGAGGCAGGCGTGTGAGGGGCGACAGCCTCGGGGACTGAGCCTCCACATCTTCAATCGGACCCTCTCTCCGGGGGCCACGGGGCAGGGTCCGGGCAGGCCGGGGGCGGCAGCCGGGGCGGGGGCTGAGAAGGCGGAGGGGGCCCACCCGCCTTCCAGCCCAGGGGGGCAGGACAGCAAAAGAGGCAGACAAAGAAAAACAAAAAGCCCAAGCCAACGGCCAACGGCTAACTGCCAACTGCCAACTGCCAACTGCCAAGGGCCGCGCTCGGCCCGGTATTGTTCCCCGCTGCCGCCTTCCAGCCCAGGGGGGCGGGACAGCAAAAGAGGCAGAGAAGGAAAAACAGAAAAGCCACAGGCCAACGGCCAACGGCTAACTGCCAACTGCAAACTGCCAACGGCCGCGCTCGGCCAGTATTGTTCCGCGCTGCCACCTTCCAGCCCAGGGTGGCGGGACAGCAAAAGAGGCAGAGCAAGAAAAACAAAAAAGCGCACGGCCAACGGCCAACGGCTAACTGCCAACTGCAAACTGCCAACGGCCGCGCTCGGCCAGTATTGTTCCGCGCTGCCACCTTCCAGCCCAGGGTGGCGGGACAGCAAAAGAGGCAGAGCAAGAAAAACAAAAAAGCCCATGGCCAACGGCCCACTGCCAAATGCCAACTGCCAACTGCCAACGGCCGCGCTTGGCCCGGTATTGTTCCCCGCTGCCGCCTTCCAGCCCAGGGGGGCGGGACAGCAAAAGAGGCAGAGAAAGAAAAACAAAAAAGCCCAGGGCCAACGGCCAACTGCCATCTGCCAATGGCCGCGCTCGGCCCGGTATTGTTCCCCGCTGCCGCCTTCCATCCCAGGGGGGCGGGACAGCAAAAGAGGCAGAGCAAGAAAAACAAAAAAGCCCACTGTCAACGGCCAACTGCCAAATGCCAACTGCCAACTGCTGACTGCCAAGGGCCGAGCTGGCCCGGTATTGTTCCCCGCTGCAGCCTTCCAGCCCAGGGGGGCAGGACAGCAAAAGAGGCAGAGAAAGAAAAACAAAAAAGCCAACTGCCAACTGCCAACTGCCACGCCCGGCATTGTTCCCCGCCAGCGGTCTCCCGGCAGCAGTCTCCCGGCAGCAGTCTCCCAGCAGCGGTCTCCCATCCGGGTCCCGACCCTGCTTAGCTTCCCAGATCAGAGGAGATCCGGCGCCTTCAGGGCGGTGCGGCCTCAGACACTGGGGGGTGCTCTGGGAAGCCCCAAGAGGCCGAGCCAATAAGGGCCCCTCCTCGCCCAGGGCGGTCCCTCCCGCCGCCTCTGCGCTTCGCTATACCCCCCTGTCCCGATTGGGGGGGGCTCGGAGGGAGGAGGGCAGGGGAAGACTGACGGGTCTGGCGCGTGGTCGCCCACACCTCCTGTCCCCTGGCAGAAACACGGAAGCGCCGCACCACCGTCCCACACCCCACCCAGCAGACCGGCGGGCTCGAGCGCGCTGGGACGGACTTCCAGGCGCGGGGACGGGGGGGGGGGGGCCAGAGGCGGAGAGTGCCCGCGAGGGGGCCCTCCCCCGCCCCGCGCGAGGGCACGGTGGGGAGGGGCTTCGGGGTTGGGCCGGGATGAGGAAGCGAGGCCGCGGGGCCGGTCCTTCGCCCGGAGGTCCCGAAGACGTGAGGCCCCCCTGTCTGGGGAGGACCCCTCTGCCCCGATTCCCGTCGGGGCACGAGTGTGGCAGCGACACCCGCGGGGCCCCAGAGCCGGCCGGCCCGTCGCTGCGTCGGGCGGCCGGTGGGGCGTTCGGGTGCGGGTGCCTGCGCTCCCTGCCTTCCCCGGTTTCCTCTGGCGTGTCCTCCCCACACCGGGTACTAATGTTCCCTCCACGTCGGCACCCCTTTCCCCGAGGCGCTATATGGATCTTCTGTGACTTCGAAGGTGAATCCTTTTGAAAACTCGCATTCCTTATTGTGTATCTGGTAGGAAATAAGAAGGATTCAAACTATCGATGGAATGCGGACTTCAGATGGAGCTAACTTGCTGAACTCGCTTCGGGTTTCTGCCGGTCTCCCGTGCACAGGGGCCAACGGTCTATTCTGAGAACCGTAGGAGGTGACTCAAACGAAAGAGGTGATTTTCCATTCCAGCATACTCTTGGTTTTTGACCTCGTTTGAGGAGATTTTCAGAGTGTCTCTTGCAGTATCCAAGAGAAGGATTTCCTGTCAACAGCCTGGTCTAGCTGGTGACTTTCCAAGGAATGTTTCTACTTCTTAATCCTTCAGAATTTTTTCAAAGATTTAGATTTTGAAAAGTGTTTCTAGATGTCTTCTCACCTGGATTCTTCAATTCTGTTCCCGTGAACGAAGAGCCAACTGTTTAGATTCTCTTCCTCTGCATATATGGATAGGATCCAATTTTTCCTTTCCTAGGGTAACCTGGTCATGTACTTGGACAACTTTAGAATGTGTCCTGAATTCAGAGCCGATCGGTCAGCAGTTGCGGAGGCAGGCGTGTGAGGGGCGACAGCCTCGGGGACTGAGCCTCCACATCTTCAATCGGACCCTCTCTCCGGGGGCCACGGGGCAGGGTCCGGGCAGGCCGGGGGCGGCAGCCGGGGCGGGGGCTGAGAAGGCGGAGGGGGCCCACCCGCCTTCCAGCCCAGGGGGGCAGGACAGCAAAAGAGGCAGACAAAGAAAAACAAAAAGCCCAAGCCAACGGCCAACGGCTAACTGCCAACTGCCAACTGCCAACTGCCAAGGGCCGCGCTCGGCCCGGTATTGTTCCCCGCTGCCGCCTTCCAGCCCAGGGGGGCGGGACAGCAAAAGAGGCAGAGAAGGAAAAACAGAAAAGCCACAGGCCAACGGCCAACGGCTAACTGCCAACTGCAAACTGCCAACGGCCGCGCTCGGCCAGTATTGTTCCGCGCTGCCACCTTCCAGCCCAGGGTGGCGGGACAGCAAAAGAGGCAGAGCAAGAAAAACAAAAAAGCGCACGGCCAACGGCCAACGGCTAACTGCCAACTGCAAACTGCCAACGGCCGCGCTCGGCCAGTATTGTTCCGCGCTGCCACCTTCCAGCCCAGGGTGGCGGGACAGCAAAAGAGGCAGAGCAAGAAAAACAAAAAAGCCCATGGCCAACGGCCCACTGCCAAATGCCAACTGCCAACTGCCAACGGCCGCGCTTGGCCCGGTATTGTTCCCCGCTGCCGCCTTCCAGCCCAGGGGGGCGGGACAGCAAAAGAGGCAGAGAAAGAAAAACAAAAAAGCCCAGGGCCAACGGCCAACTGCCATCTGCCAATGGCCGCGCTCGGCCCGGTATTGTTCCCCGCTGCCGCCTTCCATCCCAGGGGGGCGGGACAGCAAAAGAGGCAGAGCAAGAAAAACAAAAAAGCCCACTGTCAACGGCCAACTGCCAAATGCCAACTGCCAACTGCTGACTGCCAAGGGCCGAGCTGGCCCGGTATTGTTCCCCGCTGCAGCCTTCCAGCCCAGGGGGGCGGGACAGCAAAAGAGGCAGAGAAAGAAAGACAAAAAAGCCGACGGCCAACTGCCGCACCCCCGCACCCCGCATTGTCTACTGGCAGAGGTCTCCCATCCAGGTCCCGACCGGGCCTGACCCTGCTTAGCTTCCCAGATCAGACGAGATCTGGCACCTTCAGGACAGTGCGGCCTCAGACACTGGGGGGCGCTCCGGGAAGCCCCAAGAGGCCGAGCCGATAAGGGCCCCTCCCTGCCCAGGGCGGTCGCTCCCGCGGCCTCTGGCTTCCTAGACCCCACTGTACCGATACGAGCGGGGGGCGCGGGGGGGAGGCCAGGGGGAGACTGGCTGGTCTGGCGCGCGGTCGGCCACACCTCCTCTCCCATGGCGGAAACACGGAAGCGCCGACCCACAGTCCCACACCCCAGCGAGCAGACCCACGGGCTGGCGCGCCCTGGGACGGACTTCCAGGGGCGGGGACGGGGCGCCAGAGGCGGAGAGTGCTCGGGAGGGGACCCTCCACCGCCCCGCGGGAGGGCACGGTGGGGAGGGCCTTGGGGCGGGGCCGGGACGTGGAAGCGGGGACGCGGGGCAGGTCCTTCGCTCGGAGGTCGCGAAGACGTGCGGACCCCCTGTCTTGGGAGGACCGCTCTGCCCCGATTCCCGTCGGGGCACGAGTGTGGCAGTGGCACACGCGGGGCCCCAGAACCGGCCGGCCCGTCGCTGGGCCGGCGGCCGGTGGGGCGTGCGGGTGCGGATGCGTGCACTCCCTGCCTGCCCCAGTTTCCTCTGCCGTGTCCTCCCCGCCCCGGGTACTCAGTTTTCCCTCCACGTCGGCACCTCGTTCCCGGAGGCGCTATGTAGATCTTCTGTGACTTCGAATGTGAATCCTTTTGACAAATCGCATTCCTTATTGTGTATCTGGTAGGAAATAAGAAGGATTCAAACTATCGATGGAATGCGGACTTCAGATGGAGCTATGTTGCTGAACTCGCTTTGGGTTTCTGCCGGTCTCCGTGCACACGGGCCAACAGTCTATTCTGAGAACCGTAGCATGTGAGGCAAACGAAAGAGTTGATTTTCCTTTCCCACATACTCTTGGTTTTTGACCTCGTTTGAGGAGATTTTCAGAGCGTCTCCTGTGGTATCGAAGAGAAGGATTTCCTATCAACACCCTCGTCTTGCTCGTGACTTTCCAAGGAATGTTTCTACTTCTTAATCCTTGAGAATATTTTCTAAAGATTCAGACTTTTGAAAAGTGTCTCTAGATGTCTTCTCATCTGGATTCTTCCATTATGTTCCCGTGAACGAATAGCCAACCGTTTAGATTCTCTTCTTCTGCATATATGGATAGGATCCAATATTTCCTTTCCTAGGGTAACGTGGTCATGTACTTGGACAACTTTAGAATGTGTCCTGAATTCAGAGCCGGTCGGTCAGCAGTTGCGGAGGCAGGCGTGTGAGGGGCGACAGGCTCGGGGACTGAGCCTCCACATCTCCAATCGGACCCTCTCTCCGGGGGCCCCGGGGCAGGGTCCGGGCTGGCCGGGGGCGGGAGCCGGGGCGGGGGAGGAGAGGGCAGAGGGGGCCTCCCCTTCCCGGCCGAGGCGAGCGGAGGAGCCCGTCCCGCCTTCCAGCCCAGGGGGGCGGGACAGCAAAAGAGGCAGAGAAGGAAAAACAGAAAAGCCACAGGCCAACGGCCAACGGCCAACTGCCAACTGCCCACTGCCAACTGCCAACGGCCGCGCTCGGCCCAGTATTGTTCCCTGCTGCCGCCTTCCACCCCAAGGGGGCGGGACAGCAAAAGAGGCAGAGAAAGAAAAACAAAAAAGCCCACGGCCAACGGCCAACGGCTAACTGCCAACTGCCAACTGCCAACTGCCAACGGCCAAGCTCCGCCCAATATTGTTCCCCGCTGCCGCCTTCCAGCCCAGGGGGACGGGACAGCAAAAGAGGCAGAGCAAGAAAAACAAAAAAGCCCATGGCCAACGGCCAACTGCCAAATGCCAACTGCCAACTGCCAACGGCCGCGCTTGGCCCGGTATTGTTCCCCGCTGCCGCCTTCCAGCCCAGGGGGGCGGGACAGCAAAAGAGGCAGAGAAAGAAAAACAAAAAAGCCCAGGGCCAACGGCCAACTGCCATCTGCCAATGGCCGCGCTCGTCCCGGTATTGTTCCCCGCTGCCGCCTTCCATCCCAGGGGGGCGGGACAGCAAAAGAGGCAGAGGAAGAAAAACAAAAAAGCCCACGGCCATTGGCCGTGCTCTGCCCGGTGTTGTTCTCCGGCAGCGGTCTCCCATCCAGGTCCCGACCGGACCCGACCCTGCTTAGCTTCCCAGATCAGACGAGATCGGGCGCCTTCAGGGCGGTGCGGCCTCAGACACTGGGGGGCGCTCCGCAACGCCCCAAGAGGCCGAGTCGAAAACGGCCCGTCCCAGCTCAGGGCGGTCCCTCCTGCTGCCCCTGGGCTTCGCTAGACAGCCCTCTGCAGATCGGGGCGGGGGGCGCGGGGGGGCGAGGGCAGGGGGAGACTGACGGGTCTGGCGCAGGGTCGCGCACACCCCCTCTCCCCCGGCGCAAACACGGAAGTGCCGCACCACAGTCCTACACCCCAGCGAGCAGACCCGCGGGCTGGCGCGCGCTGGGACGGACTTCCAGGGGCGGAGAGTGCGCGCGAGGGGGCCCTGCCCCGCCCCGCGGGAGGGCACGGTGGGGAGGGGCTTGGGGCGGGGCCGGGACGTGGAAGCGGGGACGCGGGGCCGGTCCTTCGCTCGGAGGTCGCGAAGACGTGCGGCCCCCCTGTCTTGGGAGGACCGCTCTGCCCCGATTCCCGTCGGGGCACGAGTGTGGCAGCGGCACCCGCGGGGCCCCAGAACCGGCCGGCCCGTCGCGGGGCCGGCGGCCGGTGGGGCGTTCGGGTGCGGATGCGTGCACTCCCTGCCTGCCCCAGTTTCCTCTGGCGTGTCCTCCCCGCCCCGGGTACTAAGTTTTCCCTCCACGTCGGCACCTCGTTCCCGGAGGCGCTATGTAGATCTTCTGTGACTTCGAATGGGAATCCTTTTGAAAACTCGCATTCCTTATTGTGTCTCTGGTAGGAAATAAGAAGGGTTCAAACTATCGATGGAATGCGGACCTCAGATGGAGCTATGTTGCTGAACTCGCTTCCGGTTTCTGCCGGTCTCCGTGCACACGGGCCAACAGTCTATTCTGAGAACCGTAGCATGTGAGGCAAACGAAAGAGTTGATTTTCCTTTCCCACATACTCTTGGTTTTTGACCTCGTTTGAGGAGATTTTCAGAGCGTCTCTTGTAGTATCGAAGGGAAGGATTTCTTATCAACACCCTCGTCTTGCTCGTGACTTTCCAAGGAATGTTTCTACTTCTTAATCCTTGAGAACATTTTCTAAAGATTCAGACTTTTGAAAAGTGTCTCTAGATGTCTTCTCATCTGGATTCTTCCATTATGTTCCCGTGAACGAATAGCCAACCGTTTAGATTCTCTTCTTCTGCATATATGGAGAGGATCCAATTTTTCCTTTCCTAGGGTAACGTGGTCATGTACTTGGACAACTTTAGAATGTGCCCTGAATTCAGAGCCGGTCGGTCGGCAGTTGCGGAGGCAGGCGTGTGAGGGGCGACAGCCTCGGGGACTGAGCCTCCACATCTCCAATCGGACCCTCTCTCCGGGGGCCCCGGGGCAGGGTCCGGGCCGGCCGGGGCCAGGAGTCGGGGCGGGGGCGGAGAGGGCAGAGGGGGCCGCCCCTGGACGGCCGAGGCGGGCGGAGGAGCCCCTCCCGCCTTCCAGCCCAGGGGGGCAGGACAGCAAAAGAGGCAGAGAAAGAAAAACAAAAAAGCCAACTGCCAACTGCCAACTGCCACGCCCGGCATTGTTCCCCGCCAGCGGTCTCCCGGCAGCAGTCTCCCGGCAGCAGTCTCCCAGCAGCGGTCTCCCATCCGGGTCCCGACCCTGCTTAGCTTCCCAGATCAGAGGAGATCCGGCGCCTTCAGGGCGGTGCGGCCTCAGACACTGGGGGGTGCTCTGGGAAGCCCCAAGAGGCCGAGCCAATAAGGGCCCCTCCTCGCCCAGGGCGGTCCCTCCCGCCGCCTCTGCGCTTCGCTATACCCCCCTGTCCCGATTGGGGGGGGCTCGGAGGGAGGAGGGCAGGGGAAGACTGACGGGTCTGGCGCGTGGTCGCCCACACCTCCTGTCCCCTGGCAGAAACACGGAAGCGCCGCACCACCGTCCCACACCCCACCCAGCAGACCGGCGGGCTCGAGCGCGCTGGGACGGACTTCCAGGCGCGGGGACGGGGGGGGGGGGGGCCAGAGGCGGAGAGTGCCCGCGAGGGGGCCCTCCCCCGCCCCGCGCGAGGGCACGGTGGGGAGGGGCTTCGGGGTTGGGCCGGGATGAGGAAGCGAGGCCGCGGGGCCGGTCCTTCGCCCGGAGGTCCCGAAGACGTGAGGCCCCCCTGTCTGGGGAGGACCCCTCTGCCCCGATTCCCGTCGGGGCACGAGTGTGGCAGCGACACCCGCGGGGCCCCAGAGCCGGCCGGCCCGTCGCTGCGTCGGGCGGCCGGTGGGGCGTTCGGGTGCGGGTGCCTGCGCTCCCTGCCTTCCCCGGTTTCCTCTGGCGTGTCCTCCCCACACCGGGTACTAATGTTCCCTCCACGTCGGCACCCCTTTCCCCGAGGCGCTATATGGATCTTCTGTGACTTCGAAGGTGAATCCTTTTGAAAACTCGCATTCCTTATTGTGTATCTGGTAGGAAATAAGAAGGATTCAAACTATCGATGGAATGCGGACTTCAGATGGAGCTAACTTGCTGAACTCGCTTCGGGTTTCTGCCGGTCTCCCGTGCACAGGGGCCAACGGTCTATTCTGAGAACCGTAGGAGGTGACTCAAACGAAAGAGGTGATTTTCCATTCCAGCATACTCTTGGTTTTTGACCTCGTTTGAGGAGATTTTCAGAGTGTCTCTTGCAGTATCCAAGAGAAGGATTTCCTGTCAACAGCCTGGTCTAGCTGGTGACTTTCCAAGGAATGTTTCTACTTCTTAATCCTTCAGAATTTTTTCAAAGATTTAGATTTTGAAAAGTGTTTCTAGATGTCTTCTCACCTGGATTCTTCAATTCTGTTCCCGTGAACGAAGAGCCAACTGTTTAGATTCTCTTCCTCTGCATATATGGATAGGATCCAATTTTTCCTTTCCTAGGGTAACCTGGTCATGTACTTGGACAACTTTAGAATGTGTCCTGAATTCAGAGCCGATCGGTCAGCAGTTGCGGAGGCAGGCGTGTGAGGGGCGACAGCCTCGGGGACTGAGCCTCCACATCTTCAATCGGACCCTCTCTCCGGGGGCCACGGGGCAGGGTCCGGGCAGGCCGGGGGCGGCAGCCGGGGCGGGGGCTGAGAAGGCGGAGGGGGCCCACCCGCCTTCCAGCCCAGGGGGGCAGGACAGCAAAAGAGGCAGACAAAGAAAAACAAAAAGCCCAAGCCAACGGCCAACGGCTAACTGCCAACTGCCAACTGCCAACTGCCAAGGGCCGCGCTCGGCCCGGTATTGTTCCCCGCTGCCGCCTTCCAGCCCAGGGGGGCGGGACAGCAAAAGAGGCAGAGAAGGAAAAACAGAAAAGCCACAGGCCAACGGCCAACGGCTAACTGCCAACTGCAAACTGCCAACGGCCGCGCTCGGCCAGTATTGTTCCGCGCTGCCACCTTCCAGCCCAGGGTGGCGGGACAGCAAAAGAGGCAGAGCAAGAAAAACAAAAAAGCGCACGGCCAACGGCCAACGGCTAACTGCCAACTGCAAACTGCCAACGGCCGCGCTCGGCCAGTATTGTTCCGCGCTGCCACCTTCCAGCCCAGGGTGGCGGGACAGCAAAAGAGGCAGAGCAAGAAAAACAAAAAAGCCCATGGCCAACGGCCCACTGCCAAATGCCAACTGCCAACTGCCAACGGCCGCGCTTGGCCCGGTATTGTTCCCCGCTGCCGCCTTCCAGCCCAGGGGGGCGGGACAGCAAAAGAGGCAGAGAAAGAAAAACAAAAAAGCCCAGGGCCAACGGCCAACTGCCATCTGCCAATGGCCGCGCTCGGCCCGGTATTGTTCCCCGCTGCCGCCTTCCATCCCAGGGGGGCGGGACAGCAAAAGAGGCAGAGCAAGAAAAACAAAAAAGCCCACTGTCAACGGCCAACTGCCAAATGCCAACTGCCAACTGCTGACTGCCAAGGGCCGAGCTGGCCCGGTATTGTTCCCCGCTGCAGCCTTCCAGCCCAGGGGGGCGGGACAGCAAAAGAGGCAGAGAAAGAAAGACAAAAAAGCCGACGGCCAACTGCCGCACCCCCGCACCCCGCATTGTCTACTGGCAGAGGTCTCCCATCCAGGTCCCGACCGGGCCTGACCCTGCTTAGCTTCCCAGATCAGACGAGATCTGGCACCTTCAGGACAGTGCGGCCTCAGACACTGGGGGGCGCTCCGGGAAGCCCCAAGAGGCCGAGCCGATAAGGGCCCCTCCCTGCCCAGGGCGGTCGCTCCCGCGGCCTCTGGCTTCCTAGACCCCACTGTACCGATACGAGCGGGGGGCGCGGGGGGGAGGCCAGGGGGAGACTGGCTGGTCTGGCGCGCGGTCGGCCACACCTCCTCTCCCATGGCGGAAACACGGAAGCGCCGACCCACAGTCCCACACCCCAGCGAGCAGACCCACGGGCTGGCGCGCCCTGGGACGGACTTCCAGGGGCGGGGACGGGGCGCCAGAGGCGGAGAGTGCTCGGGAGGGGACCCTCCACCGCCCCGCGGGAGGGCACGGTGGGGAGGGCCTTGGGGCGGGGCCGGGACGTGGAAGCGGGGACGCGGGGCAGGTCCTTCGCTCGGAGGTCGCGAAGACGTGCGGACCCCCTGTCTTGGGAGGACCGCTCTGCCCCGATTCCCGTCGGGGCACGAGTGTGGCAGTGGCACACGCGGGGCCCCAGAACCGGCCGGCCCGTCGCTGGGCCGGCGGCCGGTGGGGCGTGCGGGTGCGGATGCGTGCACTCCCTGCCTGCCCCAGTTTCCTCTGCCGTGTCCTCCCCGCCCCGGGTACTCAGTTTTCCCTCCACGTCGGCACCTCGTTCCCGGAGGCGCTATGTAGATCTTCTGTGACTTCGAATGGGAATCCTTTTGACAAATCGCATTCCTTATTGTGTATCTGGTAGGAAATAAGAAGGATTCAAACTATCGATGGAATGCGGACTTCAGATGGAGCTATGTTGCTGAACTCGCTTTGGGTTTCTGCCGGTCTCCGTGCACACGGGCCAACAGTCTATTCTGAGAACCGTAGCATGTGACGCAAACGAAAGAGTTGATTTTCCTTTCCCACATACTCTTGGTTTTTGACCTCGTTTGAGGAGATTTTCAGAGCGTCTCCTGTGGTATCGAAGAGAAGGATTTCCTATCAACACCCTCGTCTTGCTCGTGACTTTCCAAGGAATGTTTCTACTTCTTAATCCTTGAGAATATTTTCTAAAGATTCAGACTTTTGAAAAGTGTCTCTAGATGTCTTCTCATCTGGATTCTTCCATTATGTTTCCCATGAACGAATAGCCAACCGTTTAGATTCTCTTCTTCTGCATATATGGATAGGATCCAATATTTCCTTTCCTAGGGTAACGTGGTCATGTACTTGGACAACTTTAGAATGTGTCCTGAATTCAGAGCCGGTCGGTCAGCAGTTGCGGAGGCAGGCGTGTGAGGGGCGACAGGCTCGGGGACTGAGCCTCCACATCTCCAATCGGACCCTCTCTCCGGGGGGCCCCGGGGCAGGGTCCGGGCTGGCCGGGGGCGGGAGCCGGGGCGGGGGAGGAGAGGGCAGAGGGGGCCTCCCCTTCCCGGCCGAGGCGAGCGGAGGAGCCCGTCCCGCCTTCCAGCCCAGGGGGGCGGGACAGCAAAAGAGGCAGAGAAGGAAAAACAGAAAAGCCACAGGCCAACGGCCAACGGCCAACTGCCAACTGCCCACTGCCAACTGCCAACGGCCGCGCTCGGCCCAGTATTGTTCCCTGCTGCCGCCTTCCACCCCAAGGGGGCGGGACAGCAAAAGAGGCAGAGAAAGAAAAACAAAAAAGCCCACGGCCAACGGCCAACGGCTAACTGCCAACTGCCAACTGCCAACTGCCAACGGCCAAGCTCCGCCCAATATTGTTCCCGCTGCCGCCTTCCAGCCCAGGGGGACGGGACAGCAAAAGAGGCAGAGCAAGAAAAACAAAAAAGCCCATGGCCAACGGCCAACTGCCAAATGCCAACTGCCAACTGCCAACGGGCCCGCGCTTGGCCCGGTATTGTTCCCCGCTGCCGCCTTCCAGCCCAGGGGGGGCGGGACAGCAAAAGAGGCAGAGAAAGAAAAACAAAAAAGCCAGGGCCAACGGCCAACTGCCATCTGCCAATGGCCGCGCTCGTCCCGGTATTGTTCCCCGCTGCCGCCTTCCATCCCAGGGGGGCGGGACAGCAAAAGAGGCAGAGGAAGAAAAACAAAAAAGCCCGACGGCCATCGGCCGTGCTCTGCCCGGTGTTGTTCTCCGGCAGCGGTCTCCCATCCAGGTCCCGACCGGACCCGACCCTGCTTAGCTTCCCAGATCAGACGAGATCGGGCGCCTTCAGGGCGGTGCGGCCTCAGACACTGGGGGGCGCTCCGCAACGCCCCAAGAGGCCGAGTCGAAAACGGCCCGTCCCAGCTCAGGGCGGTCCCTCCTGCTGCCCCTGGGCTTCGCTAGACAGCCCTCTGCAGATCGGGGCGGGGGGGGCGCGGGGGGGCGAGGGGCAGGGGGAGACTGACGGGTCTGGCGCAGGGTCGCGCACACCCCCTCTCCCCCGGCGCAAACACGGAAGTGCCGCACCACAGTCCTACACCCCAGCGAGCAGACCCGCGGGCTGGCGCGCGCTGGGACGGACTTCCAGGGGCGGAGAGTGCGCGCGAGGGGGCCCTGCCCCGCCCCGCGGGAGGGCACGGTGGGGAGGGGCTTGGGGCGGGGCCGGGACGTGGAAGCGGGGACGCGGGGCCGGTCCCTTCGCTCGGAGGTCGCGAAGACGTGCGGCCCCCCTGTCTTGGGAGGACCGCTCTGCCCCGATTCCCGTCGGGGCACGAGTGTGGCAGCGGCACCCGCGGGGCCCCAGAACCGGCCGGCCCGTCGCGGGGGCCGGCGGGCCGGTGGGGCGTTCGGGTGCGGATGCGTGCACTCCCTGCCTGCCCCAGTTTCCTCTGGCGTGTCCTCCCCGCCCGGGTACTAAGTTTTCCCTCCACGTCGGCACCTCGTTCCCGGAGGCGCTATGTAGATCTTCTGTGACTTCGAATGGGAATCCTTTTGAAAACTCGCATTCCTTATTGTGTCTCTGGTAGGAAATAAGAAGGGTTCAAACTATCGATGGAATGCGACCTCAGATGGAGCTATGTTGCTGAACTCGCTTCCGGTTTCTGCCGGTCTCCGTGCACACGGGCCAACAGTCTATTCTGAGAACCGTGCATGTGAGGCAAACGAAAGAGTTGATTTTCCTTTCCCACATACTCTTGGTTTTTGACCTCGTTTGAGGAGATTTTCAGAGCGTCTCTTGTAGTATCGAAGGGAAGGATTTCTTATCAACACCCTCGTCTTGCTCCTGACTTTCCAAGGAATGTTTCTACTTCTTAATCCTTGAGAACATTTTCTAAAGATTCAGACTTTTGAAAAGTGTCTCTAGATGTCTTCTCATCTGGATTCTTCCATTATGTTCCCGTGAACGAATAGCCAACCGTTTAGATTCTCTTCTTCTGCATATATGGAGAGGATCCAATTTTTCCTTTCCTAGGGTAACGTGGTCATGTACTTGGACAACTTTAGAATGTGCCCTGAATTCAGAGCCGGTCGGTCGGCAGTTGCGGAGGCAGGCGTGTGAGGGGCGACAGCCTCGGGGACTGAGCCTCCACATCTCCAATCGGACCCTCTCTCCGGGGGCCCCGGGGCAGGGTCCGGGCCGGCCGGGGCCGGGAGTCGGGGCGGGGGCGGAGAGGGCAGAGGGGGGCCGCCCTGGACGGCCGAGGCGGGCGGAGGAGCCCCTCCCGCCTTCCAGCCCAGGGGGGCAGGACAGCAAAAGAGGCAGAGAAAGAAAAACAAAAAAGCCAACTGCCAACTGCCAACTGCCACGCCCGGCATTGTTCCCCGCCAGCGGTCTCCCGGCAGCAGTCTCCCGGCAGCAGTCTCCCAGCAGCGGTCTCCCATCCGGGTCCCGACCCTGCTTAGCTTCCCAGATCAGAGGAGATCCGGCGCCTTCAGGGCGGTGCGGCCTCAGACACTGGGGGGGTGCTCTGGGAAGCCCCAAGAGGCCGAGCCAATAAGGGCCCCTCCTCGCCCAGGGCGGGTCCCTCCCGCCGCCTCTGCGCTTCGCTATACCCCCCTGTCCCGATTGGGGGGGGCTCGGAGGGAGGAGGGCAGGGGAAGACTGACGGGTCTGGCGCGTGGTCGCCCACACCTCCTGTCCCCTGGCAGAAACACGGAAGCGCCGCACCACCGTCCCACACCCCACCCAGCAGACCGGCGGGCTCGAGCGCGCTGGGACGGACTTCCAGGCGCGGGGACGGGGGGGGGGGGGGGCCAGAGCGGAGAGTGCCCGCGAGGGGGCCCTCCCCCGCCCCGCGCTGAGGGGCACGGTGGGGAGGGGCTTCGGGGTTGGGCCGGGATGAGGAAGCGAGGCGCGGGGGCCGGTCCTTCGCCCGGAGGTCCCGAAGACGTGAGGCCCCCCCTGTCTGGGGAGGACCCCTCTGCCCCGATTCCCGTCGGGGCACGAGTGTGGCAGCGACACCCGCGGGGCCCCAGAGCCGGCCGGCCCGTCGCTGCGTCGGGCGGCCGGTGGGGCGTTCGGGTGCGGGTGCCTGCGCTCCCTGCCTTCCCCGGTTTCCTCTGGGCGTGTCCTCCCACACCGGGTACTAATGTTCCCTCCACGTCGGCACCCCTTTCCCCGAGGCGCTATATGGATCTTCTGTGACTTCGAAGGTGAATCCTTTTGAAAACTCGCATTCCTTATTGTGTATCTGGTAGGAAATAAGAAGGATTCAAACTATCGATGGAATGCGGACTTCAGATGGAGCTAACTTGCTGAACTCGCTTCGGGTTTCTGCCGGTCTCCCGTGCACAGGGCGCCAACGGTCTATTCTGAGAACCGTAGGAGGTGACTCAAACGAAAGAGGTGATTTCCATTCCAGCATACTCTTGGTTTTTGACCTCGTTTGAGGAGATTTTCAGAGTGTCTCTTGCAGTATCCAAGAGAAGGATTTCCTGTCAACAGCCTGGTCTAGCTGGTGACTTTCCAAGGAATGTTTCTACTTCTTAATCCTTCAGAATTTTTTCAAAGATTTAGATTTTGAAAAGTGTTTCTAGATGTCTTCTCACCTGGATTCTTCAATTCTGTTCCCGTGAACGAAGAGCCAACTGTTTAGATTCTCTTCCTCTGCATATATGGATAGGATCCAATTTTTCCTTTCCTAGGGTAACCTGGTCATGTACTTGGACAACTTAGAATGTGTCCTGAATTCAGAGCCGATCGGTCAGCAGTTGCGGAGGCAGGCGTGTGAGGGGCGACAGCCTCGGGGACTGAGCCTCCACATCTTCAATCGGACCCTCTCTCCGGGGGCCACGGGGCAGGGTCCGGGCAGGCCGGGGGCGGCAGGCCGGGGGCGGGGGCTGAGAAGGCGGAGGGGGCCCACCCGCCTTCCAGCCCAGGGGGGCAGGACAGCAAAGAGGCAGACAAAGAAAAACAAAAAGCCCAAGCCAACGGCCAACGGCTAACTGCCACTGCCAACTGCAACTGCCAAGGGCCGCGCTCGGCCCGGTATTGTTCCCCGCTGCCGCCTTTCCAGCCCAGGGGGGCGGGACAGCAAAAGAGGCAGAGAAGGAAAAACAGAAAAGCCACAGGCCCAACGGCCCAACGGCTAACTGCCAACTGCAAACTGCCAACGGCCGCGCTCGGCCAGTATTGTTCCGCGCTGCCACCTTCCAGCCCAGGGTGGCGGGACAGCAAAAGAGGCAGAGCAAGAAAAACAAAAAAGCGCACGACCAACGGCCAACGGCTAACTGCCAACTGCAAACTGCCAACGGCCGCGCTCGGCCAGTATTGTTCCGCGCTGCCACCTTCCAGCCCAGGGTGGCGGGACAGCAAAAGAGGCAGAGCAAGAAAAACAAAAAGCCCATGGCCAACGGCCCACTGCCAAATGCCAACTGCCAACTGCCAACGGCCGCGCTTGGCCCGGTATTGTTCCCCGCTGCCGCTTCCAGCCCAGGGGGGCGGGACAGCAAAAGAGGCAGAGAAAGAAAAACAAAAAAGGCCCAGGGCCAACGGCCAACTGCCATCTGCCAATGGCCGCGCTCGTCCCGGTATTGTTCCCCGCTGCCGCCTTCCATCCCAGGGGGGGCGGGACAGCAAAAGAGGCAGAGCAAGAAAAACAAAAAAGCCCACTGTCAACGGCCAACTGCCAAATGCCAACTGCCAACTGCTGACTGCCAAGGGCCGAGCTGGCCCGGTATTGTTCCCCGCTGCAGCCTTCCAGCCCAGGGGGGCGGGACAGCAAAAGAGGCAGAGAAAGAAAGACAAAAAGCCGACGGCCAACTGCCGCACCCCCGCACCCCGCATTGTCTACTGGCAGAGGTCTCCCATCCAGGTCCCGACCGGGCCTGACCCTGCTTAGCTTCCCAGATCAGACGAGATCTGGCACCTTCAGGACAGTGCGGCCTCAGACACTGGGGGGCGCTCCGGGAAGCCCCAAGAGGCCGAGCCGATAAGGGCCCCTCCCTGCCCAGGGCGGTCGCTCCCGCGGCCTCTGGCTTCCTAGACCCCACTGTACCGATACGAGCGGGGGGCGCGGGGGGGAGGCCAGGGGGAGACTGGCTGGTCTGGCGCGCGGTCGGCCACACTCCTCTCCCATGGCGGAAACACGGAAGCGCCGACCCACAGTCCCACACCCCAGCGAGCAGACCCACGGGCTGGGCGCGCCCTGGGACGGACTTCCAGGGGCGGGGACGGGGGGCGCCAGAGGCGGAGAGTGCTCGGGAGGGGACCCTCCACCGCCCCGCGGGAGGGCACGGTGGGGAGGGCCTTGGGGCGGGGGCCGGGACGTGGAAGCGGGGACGCGGGGCAGGTCCTTCGCTCGGAGGTCGCGAAGACGTGCGGACCCCCTGTCTTGGGAGGACCGCTCTGCCCCGATTCCCGTCGGGGCACGAGTGTGGCAGTGGCACACGCGGGGCCCCAGAACCGGCCGGCCCGTCGCTGGGCCGGCGGCCGGTGGGGGCGTGCGGTGTGCGGATGCGTGCACTCCCTGCCTGCCCCAGTTTCCTCTGCCGTGTCCTCCCCGCCCGGGTACTCAGTTTTCCCTCCACGTCGGCACCTCGTTCCCGGAGGCGCTATGTAGATCTTCTGTGACTTCGAATGTGAATCCTTTTGACAAATCGCATTCCTTATTGTGTATCTGGTAGGAAATAAGAAGGATTCAAACTATCGATGGAATGCGGACTTCAGATGGAGCTATGTTGCTGAACTCGCTTTGGGTTTCTGCCGGTCTCCGTGCACACGGGCCAACAGTCTATTCTGAGAACCGTAGCATGTGACCGCAAACGAAAGAGTTGATTTTTCCTTTCCCACATACTCTTGGTTTTTGACCTCGTTTGAGGAGATTTTCAGAGCGTCTCCTGTGGTATCGAAGAGAAGGATTCTATCAACACCCTCGTCTTGCTCGTGACTTTCCAAGGAATGTTTCTACTTCTAATCCTTGAGAATATTTTCTAAAGATTCAGACTTTTGAAAAGTGTCTCTAGATGTCTTCTCATCTGGATTCTTCCATTATGTTCCCGTGAACGAATAGCCAACCGTTTAGATTCTCTTCTTCTGCATATATGGATAGGATCCAATATTTCCTTTCCTAGGGTAACGTGGTCATGTACTGGACAACTTTAGAATGTGTCCTGAATTCAGAGCCGGTCGGTCAGCAGTTGCGGAGGCAGGCGTGTGAGGGGCGACAGGCTCGGGGACTGAGCCTCCACATCTCCAATCGGACCCTCTCTCCGGGGGCCCCGGGGCAGGGTCCGGGCTGGCCGGGGGCGGGAGCGGGGCGGGGGAGGAGAGGGCAGAGGGGGCCTCCCCTTCCCGGCCGAGGCGAGCGGAGGAGCCCGTCCCGCCTTCCAGCCCAGGGGGGCGGGACAGCAAAAGAGGCAGAGAAGGAAAAAACAGAAAAGCCACAGGCCAACGGCCAACGGCCAACTGCCAACTGCCCACTGCCAACTGCCAACGGCCGCGCTCGGCCCAGTATTGTTCCCTGCTGCCGCCTTCCACCCCAAGGGGCGGGACAGCAAAAGAGGCAGAGAAAGAAAAACAAAAAAGCCCACGGCCAACGGCCAACGGCTAACTGCCAACTGCCAACTGCCAACTGCCAACGGCCAAGCTCCGCCCAATATTGTTCCCCGCTGCCGCCTTCCAGCCCAGGGGGACGGGACAGCAAAAGAGGCAGAGCAAGAAAAACAAAAAGCCCATGGCCAACGGCCAACTGCCAAATGCCAACTGCCAACTGCCAACGGCCGCGCTTGGCCCGGTATTGTTCCCCGCTGCCGCCTTCCAGCCCAGGGGGGCGGGACAGCAAAAGAGGCAGAGAAAGAAAAACAAAAAAGCCCAGGGCCAACGGCCAACTGCCATCTGCCAATGGCCGCGCTCGGCCCGGTATTGTTCCCCCGCTGCCGCCTTCCATCCCAGGGGGGCGGGACAGCAAAAGAGGCAGAGGAAGAAAAACAAAAAAGCCCACGGCCATCGGCCGTGCTCTGCCCGGTGTTGTTCTCCGGCAGCAGGGTCTCCCATCCAGGTCCCGACCGGACCCGACCCTGCTTAGCTTCCCAGATCAGACGAGATCGGGCGCCTTCAGGGCGGTGCGGCCTCAGACACTGGGGGGCGCTCCGCAACGCCCCAAGAGGCCGAGTCGAAAACGGCCCGTCCCAGCTCAGGGCGGTCCCTCCTGCTGCCCCTGGGCTTCGCTAGACAGCCCTCTGCAGATCGGGGCGGGGGGCGCGGGGGGGCGAGGGCAGGGGGAGACTGACGGGTCTGGCGCAGGGTTCGCGCACACCCCCTCTCCCCCGGCGCAAACACGGAAGTGCCGCACCACAGTCCTACACCCCAGCGAGCAGACCCGCGGGCTGGCGCGCGCTGGGACGGACTTCCAGGGGCGGAGAGTGCGCGGCGAGGGGGCCCTGCCCCGCCCCGCGGGAGGGCACGGTGGGGAGGGGCTTGGGGCGGGGCCGGGACGTGGAAGCGGGGACGCGGGGCCGGTCCTTCGCTCGGAGGTCGCGAAGACGTGCGGCCCCCCTGTCTTGGGAGGACCGCTCTGCCCCGATTCCCGTCGGGGCACGAGTGTGGCAGCGCACCCGCGGGGCCCCAGAACCGCCGGCCCGTCGCGGGGCCGGCGGCCGGTGGGGCGTTCGGGTGCGGATGCGTGCACTCCCTGCCTGCCCCAGTTTCCTCTGCGTGTCCTCCCCGCCCCGGGTACTAAGTTTTCCCTCCACGTCGGCACCTCGTTCCCGGAGGCGCTATGTAGATCTTCTGTGACTTCGAATGGGAATCCTTTTGAAAACTCGCATTCCTTATTGTGTCTCTGGTAGGAAATAAGAAGGGTTCAAACTATCGATGGAATGCGGACCTCAGATGGAGCTATGTTGCTGAACTCGCTTCCGGTTTCTGCCGGTCTCCGTGCACACGGGCCAACAGTCTATTCTGAGAACCGTAGCATGTGAGGCAAACGAAAGAGTTGATTTTCCTTTCCACATACTCTTGGTTTTGACCTCGTTTGAGGAGATTTTCAGAGCGTCTCTTGTAGTATCGAAGGGAAGGATTTCTTATCAACACCCTCGTCTTGCTCCTGACTTTCCAAGGAATGTTTCTACTTCTTAATCCTTGAGAACATTTTCTAAAGATTCAGACTTTTGAAAAGTGTCTCTAGATGTCTTCTCATCTGGATTCTTCCATTATGTTCCCGTGAACGAATAGCCAACCGTTTAGATTCTCTTCTTCTGCATATATGGAGAGGATCCAATTTTTCCTTTCCTAGGGTAACGTGGTCATGTACTTGGACAACTTTAGAATGTGCCCTGAATTCAGAGTCCGGTCGGTCGGCAGTTGCGAGGCAGGCGTGTGAGGGGCGACAGCCTCGGGGACTGAGCCTCCACATCTCCAATCGGACCCTCTCTCCGGGGGCCCCGGGGCGAGGGTCCGGGTCCGGCCGGGGCCGGGAGTCGGGGCGGGGGCGGAGAGGGCAGAGGGGGCCGCCCCTGGACGGCCGAGGCGGGCGGAGGAGCCCCTCCGCCTTCCAGCCCAGGGGGGCAGGACAGCAAAAGAGGCAGAGAAAGAAAAACAAAAAAGCCAACTGCCAACTGCCAACTGCCACGCCCGGCATTGTTCCCCGCCAGCGGTCTCCCGGCAGCAGTCTCCCGGCAGCAGTCTCCCAGCAGCGGTCTCCCATCCGGGTCCCGACCCTGCTTAGCTTCCCAGATCAGAGGAGATCCGGCGCCTTCAGGGCGGTGCGGCCTCAGACACTGGGGGGGTGCTCTGGGAAGCCCCAAGAGGCCGAGCCAATAAGGGCCCCTCCTCGCCCAGGGCGGGTCCCTCCCGCCGCCTCTGCGCTTCGCTATACCCCCCTGTCCCGATTGGGGGGGGGCTCGGAGGGAGGAGGGGCAGGGGAAGACTGCGGGTCTGGCGCGTGGTCGCCCACACCTCCTGTCCCCCTGGCAGAAACACGGAAGCGCCGCACCACCGTCCCACACCCCACCCAGCAGACCGGCGGGCTCGAGCGCGCTGGGACGGACTTCCAGGCGCGGGGGACGGGGGGGGGGGGGGGGCCAGAGGCGGAGAGTGCCCGCGAGGGGGCCCTCCCCCGCCCCGCGCGAGGGCACGGTGGGGAGGGGCTTCGGGGTTGGGCCGGGATGAGGAAGCGATGGCGCGGGGGCCGGTCCTTCGCCCGGAGGTCCCGAAGACGTGAGGCCCCCCTGTCTGGGGAGGACCCTCTGCCCCGATTCCCGTCGGGGCACGAGTGGGGCAGCGACACCCGCGGGGCCCCAGAGCCGGCCGCCCGTCGCTGCGTCGGGCGGCCGGGTGGGGCGTTCGGGTGCGGGTGCCTGCGCTCCCTGCCTTCCCGGTTTCCTCTGGCGTGTCCTCCCCACACCGGGTACTAATGTTCCCTCCACGTCGGCACCCCTTTCCCGAGGCCGCTATAGGATCTTCTGTGACTTCGAAGGTGAATCCTTTTGAAAACTCGCATTCCTTATTGTGTATCTGGTAGGAAAATAAGAAGGATTCAAACTATCGATGGAATGCGGACTTCAGATGGAGCTAACTTGCTGAACTCGCTTCGGGTTTCTGCCGGTCTCCCGTGCACAGGGGCCAACGGTCTATTCTGAGAACCGTAGGAGGTGACTCAAACGAAAGAGGTGATTTTCCATTCCAGCATACTCTTGGTTTTTGACCTCGTTTGAGGAGATTTTCAGAGTGTCTCTTGCAGTATCCAAGAGAAGGATTTCCTGTCAACAGCCTGGTCTAGCTGGTGACTTTCCAAGGAATGTTTCTACTTCTTAATCCTTCAGAATTTTTTCAAAGATTTAGATTTTGAAAAGTGTTTCTAGATGTCTTCTCACCTGGATTCTTCAATTCTGTTCCCGTGAACGAAGAGCCAACTGTTTAGATTCTCTTCCTCTGCATATATGGATAGGATCCAATTTTTCCTTTCCTAGGGTAACCT
>NW_025423769.1:0-98558 GCF_020740605.2 Lemur catta | reverse complement strand
CCACGGTGATACGGTGAATGGATACGATTATTCTGTGGCATCACGCAAAGAGCGAATGCTGTGGGTGTCTTTGAGAACTGGGAATTTGGGTGTGAGAGAAAGAGGTGAAATCGATAAAGTATAGAGTAAAAAGCCTCTAATTTCTCAGTTTCCATTTGGATTCTCAGTGTAAGCTCAATGTATTTTTCTTTAGTTTTTTAATCTAATTCTATTTTATTGTTTAGTTTTTAGTTGTTTCCCATGGAAAGTGCTGAGAAATAGGTGCAAACTCAACAGCAGTGCATTTCACCAGCATCTAGGTCGTGGTCTCCACAAACCATTGTTATTAAACGGTCCTAAGACCTACTGGAGACATAGGCTGACTTCAAGTCTGGGGCGGGAAATGGACGCTTCTTATGCTGGGAAGCGTGGATGCTATGACATCCAACAGGACGAGGGTCACGTCAAAAGACACAGGAACCAGAATGAGTAGACTCCCGTTTGCCAAACACAGGACAGTCTGATCACCAGTAAGTATAATAATTGCAAGATATCGAAACACATTAAATATGCTTAAATCCACGATTACACCCCTCACAGCGGCAAAACTGACTCGGGTCACTGTGGACAGCGGTAGGAAACAAAGGGAAATGGTGACAGCCGGGGCCGCCCCCAACTAGTTGGGATGTGTGGACACTCTTTCAAAAGACATCTCAACCCATCACCATGTATGCACTGTATTTGCACTGGATTCAAAGAAACTGAAGTGAGTGTATGTGTCTCAGGGAAACGCAGACATCGAGTACTTGCTGTTATCTCTAATACGGTTAAATGTTTAGATGGAATAATGTGGCTGTGATTACACTGAAAAAGGAAAGAAAGCCTCCACCTTTGATAGAAACATATTGACCCTTTATCGATGGAGGGATATTACTAAGGGGATCATGAACTTAAGGTAGGAGGGGGTATAAAAGAAACAAGATCTGGCTGGCCAAGGGTTGGTGATTTCTTGAGTCAGGGTTAGTGAGTATGTATTCTACTATTCTGTCTGTTTTTGTTTCTATTTCAAATTTCCCATAATAAAAGGTGTCAAAAGATACCACGAAGAGGGTAAAAAACAAGCCGCAAACAGGACAAGGCATCTGTAGCGCATATACTTGGCAAGATATTACTATTACAGAATATCTATGTGTAATATGCTTCATACGCATTTGGCACTGTATCCTCACTATTAATCAGGGAAATAGGAAATAAACAATGAAGCAAGGTGTAGTTTCAAACTCACCAGATTGAGGAAACTTAAAAAACCGATCGCTGTGTTGGCTGGGAGGAAAACTCTTACCCACACCCTGCTGATACGGGAGGTGAAGTGATAGAACCATTTGGAAAACAATGTAGCATAAATGGATATGAATCCACACTGGCGTCATTCAGGAGCAAGCGTATTCTCTGAGGAGCACGTACCAGAGAGAAGATAGGGCACGTGTGACCAGGAATCGTCTAGGGTAATACTCACGGGAGCCCTGTGTACACGGACCTAGTCAAAGATCGGATAAAGATATTTCGATTGCTTCGTGCAGTGCCATTCTATAGCAGTGCTGATGAACTGCAGCTTCCTGTGTCAGCAAGGAGTATTCCCCAAACAGAAGGTTTCCCCTGGCACACAAGTTACCCAGAATGCATCCACAATGGTTCCACACGTATTATATAAACTGTGAAAATAACAAACTACCTCAATGAGACAGTCATATAACAGAGAGCAAAAACTTTAAAAGGAAAAGCAAGCAAAATGCTGACAGTCGAGATGGGATTTGTTGGGGAGAAGTGTTTCTTTGGTTGCATGCCTTCAGGAAAAGATACACAGCGGCTTGCGACCTATGAATAAACTCCCAGTTTTATAAGGTGAGTGGTAGAGTGTTGGTACAGTTAACTCGATTTAATCTAATAATAATTAATAATATTATTATTATTCTTCTTCAACATGTCCATTTCCCTAATTAAAAGAAAAGGAGAAAGAAACAGATTGTAAGTTTCTAGTTATAAACCCTGTTTAAATTTGATTATTTATTAATTTGGGGGAAATGATTAGTTTGGGGGCTCTGTGTCCATCTATCGAGGAATACAGTATAGCCTCTCCATCGATTTGGGCCATCATTTATGTTTGTTACTAAGTTTTCCATCTAAGTTGGCACGTTTTTCCCGTAGGTGCTGTGTAGATTCTCTGTGACTTTGACTGTGATCCTTTTTAAAAATTGCATTCATTATTGTGTATTTGCTAGGAAATAAGAAATATCGAAACTATCGATTGAACGTTGATTTCATGTAGAGCTGTCTTGCGGGACTCACCTAGGCTTTCTACAGGTCTCCCATGCCTAGGGGCAAACAGTGTATTTTTGAGAACCGTAGGAGGTGAGGACAATGAACAAGGTGATTTTTCCTTTCCCACCTATTATTAGTGTTTTCCCTTGTTTTAGTGTGTATTTTAGAGCGTCTGTTGCAGTATTGACCAGAAGAATCTCATTATCAACACCCTGGTCTTGCTCGTGACTTTCCAAAGAATGTTTTTACTTCTGAATCCTTAAGACTATTTTCTAAGATTTAGACTTTTGAAAAGAGTTTCTAGATGTCTTCTCTTCTGGATTCTTAAATTATTTTATCGTGAACGAATGGCCAACTGTTCAGATTCTATTCTTCTGCATATATGGATAGGATCAAATTTCTCCTCTCATAGGGTAACGTGGTCGTCTACTTGGACAACCTTAGAATTTGTCCTGAATTCAGAGCCGGTCCGTCAGAAGTTCCGGAGGCCCGGACCTGCGGCAGGTGTCTGAGGGGCGACAGCCTCGGGGACTGAGCCTCCACATGTCAAACCTGACCCTCTCTCCAGGGGCCACGGGACAGGGTCCGGGCCGGCCGGGGGCGGGAGCCGGGGCGGGCGCGGAGGGCGGAGGGGCCCCGGGCCACCCCACCCCACCCCCCCCCCGTTTCCAGCCCAGGGGGGTGGGACAGAAAAAGAGGCACAGCAAAAAGCCTAGGGCACCCGGTATTCCCAGGCGGTCTCCCATGCAAGTACTAACCGGGCCCGACCCTGCTTAGCTCCCGAGATCAGAGGGAATCGGGCGGGCGGGCGCGTTGCGTTCGGGGGGTGGTATGGCCACAGAGGCCGGCGGCCGCCCCCGGACGCCTCAAGAGGCCGAGCTGCTGCTACGCGTCCCTCCCTGCCCAGTCGGGTCCCTCCCGCCGCCCTGGCCCTTCGCTAGCCCACCTGCCCCTATGGGGGGGGCGGGCGCAGGCGGAGCCTGACGGGTCTCGCGCGCACCCCCCTGCCCCACCCGAACCGCGGACGCACCGCCGTCGCACATCCCAAGGAGCAGACCCACGGGCACGCGCGCAGGGACAGACTTCCACGCGTGGGGGCGGAGGGCCAGAGCCCGAGAGTGCGCGCGAGAGGGCCCTCCGCCGCCTCGCGCCAGGGCACGGCGGGGAGGGGCTTGCGGGCAGGGCCAGGACAAGGAGGCAGGGCCGTGGCTGCCGCTGGTCCTTCACCCGGAGGTCCTGAAGACGTGCAGTGTCCCCCCCACCGCGCCACCCCCACCCCCGTCTGGGGAGGACCGTTCTGCCCCGATTCCCGTCAGGGCCTGCGTGTGGCAGCAGGCCCCGCGCGGGGGCGGGGGCCGGGGGCGGGGGGGGCGGTGGGGCCAGAGCCGGCTATCCTGTTGCACCGTGGGGTGGGGTTTGGGGTGGGTTGCCACGGGTCGGGGGGCCGGTGGGTCGTTTGGGTTTGGGTGGGAGTGCTCCGCGTGTGTCCTCTCTGCCCGGGTGGCCGGCGACTTGCCCTGTGCGGTGCGCCGGTGTGTCTCTCCGGAGCCCCGGCGGCGGCGAGGAGCCCGCCCGGCGTGAGGCCCCGGGCCCGAGGCCCGGGTGTGCGGCGGAGAGGAAGTCCACGGTGGGCTGGGGGTCCGGGGGCCCAGGGCACGGTTTTGCCGCCGTGGGCTGTCCCGCGCCGGGTGCAGGGGATGTCCCGGAGTGCGGGGCGGGGCCGGAGAAGAGACCCAGCGGCACTTAGGGATCCCGCCGCCCGGCCCGGCCCCGTGTGGGGCCCAGGGCTGGGGGCTCGGCTGCCGGCCGAACGGAAGGGCTGGGACGCTCTGCTGCTGCCGCCGCCGCCGCCGCCTGGCGGTGCTGCTGCAGCGGGGGAGAGGGGAGGAAGGCCCGGGCGGGGGGCAGCGGGCCGCGCCGGGGGGGCCGGGGGCCGAGCGCGAAAGGGGGGGCGGGCGCGGAGCGCGGGGGGCCCCCCACCCCCCCGACCCCCCACGGGCCGGCGGGCGGGACAAAAGAAGAGGCAAAAGCCTACAGCACCCGGTATTCCCAGGCGGTCTCCCATCCAAGTACTAAACCAGGCCCGACCCTGCTTAGCTTCCGAGATCAGACGAGATCGGGCGCGTTCAGGGTGGTATGGCCGTAGACGGCGGCGGCTGGCCCCGGACGCCTCAAGAGGCCGAGCTGCTGCGACGTGGCCCTCCGGGCCCAGCGCCCCGACCCCCACCCCCGACACCCCCGCGCCGTCCTGCAGCCCCGTAGCCTTCAAAAGCCTTGCTCGGCAGCTGCTACACAGCACAGAAGCAACACTTTGCCGCAGACACATATACAAATGACAGCAAAAATCAAAGACCAATAGGACATCTCTTCAAAGCACGGAGGACACAAACGGGAGGACAACGTGTGACTTGTCAGATTCTACAGACGGCAGGAGCCCACATGAAGGCTCAGGGAAATATTCCAAAGGAGTGGGACATGGCTCCGAGCTCCCCGGACATGAGCAGACTGGCTTCGGCTGACAGCAGCTCTTAGATTGTCACAGTGGAGCCAGGAAAGTAGAAAGTTCCTTCCTCGCCTTTCCTCCTTGGCGCAGTAGCAAGTAGTCCACGGTGATACGGTGAATGGATACGATTATTCTGTGGCATCACGCAAAGAGCGAATGCTGTGGGTGTCTTTGAGAACTGGGAATTTGGGGTGTGAGAGAAAGAGGTGAAATCGATAAAGTATAGAGTAAAAAGCCTCTAATTTCTCAGTTTCCATTTGGATTCTCAGTGTAAGCTCAATGTATTTTTCTTTAGTTTTTTTAATCTAATTCTATTTTATTGTTTAGTTTTTAGTTGTTTCCCATGGAAAGTGCTGAGAAATAGGTGCAAACTCAACAGCAGTGCATTTCACCAGCATCTAGGTCGTGGTCTCCACAAACCATTGTTATTAAACGGTCCTAAGACCTACTGGAGACATAGGCTGACTTCAAGTCTGGGGCGGGAAATGGACGCTTCTTATGCTGGGAAGCGTGGATGCTATGACATCCAACAGGACGAGGGTCACGTCAAAAGACACAGGAACCAGAATGAGTAGACTCCCGTTTGCCAAACACAGGACAGTCTGATCACCAGTAAGTATAATAATTGCAAGATATCGAAACACATTAAATATGCTTAAATCCACGATTACACCCCTCACAGCGGCAAAACTGACTCGGGTCACTGTGGACAGCGGTAGGAAACAAAGGGAAATGGTGACAGCCGGGGCCGCCCCCAACTAGTTGGGATGTGTGGACACTCTTTCAAAAGACATCTCAACCCATCACCATGTATGCACTGTATTTGCACTGGATTCAAAGAAACTGAAGTGAGTGTATGTGTCTCAGGGAAACGCAGACATCGAGTACTTGCTGTTATCTCTAATACGGTTTAAATGTTTAGATGGAATAATGTGGCTGTGATTACACTGAAAAAGGAAAGAAAGCCTCCACCTTTGATAGAAACATATTGACCCTTTATCGATGGAGGGATATTACTAAGGGGATCATGAACTTAAGGTAGGAGGGGTATAAAAGAAACAAGATCTGGCTGGCCAAGGGTTGGTGATTTCTTGAGTCAGGGTAGTGAGTATGTATTCTACTATTCTGTCTGTTTTTGTTTCTATTTCAAATTTCCCATAATAAAAGGTGTCAAAAGATACCACGAAGAGGGTAAAAAACAAGCCGCAAACAGGACAAGGCATCTGTAGCGCATATACTTGGCAAGATATTACTATTACAGAATATCTATGTGTAATATGCTTCATACGCATTTGGCACTGTATCCTCACTATTAATCAGGGAAATAGGAAATAAACAATGAAGCAAGGTGTAGTTTCAAACTCACCAGATTGAGGAAACTTAAAAAACCGATCGCTGTGTTGGCTGGGAGGAAAACTCTTACCCACACCCTGCTGATACGGGAGGTGAAGTGATAGAACCATTTGGAAAACAATGTAGCATAAATGGATATGAATCCACACTGGCGTCATTCAGGAGCAAGCGTATTCTCTGAGGAGCACGTACCAGAGAGAAGATAGGGCACGTGTGACCAGGAATCGTCTAGGGTAATACTCACGGGAGCCCTGTGTACACGGACCTAGTCAAAGATCGGATAAAGATATTTCGATTGCTTCGTGCAGTGCCATTCTATAGCAGTGCTGATGAACTGCAGCTTCCTGTGTCAGCAAGGAGTATTCCCCAAACAGAAGGTTTCCCCTGGCACACAAGTTACCCAGAATGCATCCACAATGGTTCCACACGTATTATATAAACTGTGAAAATAACAAACTACCTCAATGAGACAGTCATATAACAGAGAGCAAAAACTTTAAAAGGAAAAGCAAGCAAAATGCTGACAGTCGAGAGATGGGATTTGTTGGGGAGAAGTGTTTCTTTGGTTGCATGCCTTCAGGAAAAGATACACAGCGGCTTGCGACCTATGAATAAACTCCCAGTTTTATAAGGTGAGTGGTAGAGTGTTGGTACAGTTAACTCGATTTAATCTAATAATAATAATAATATTATTATTATTCTTCTTCAACATGTCCATTTCCCTAATTAAAAGAAAAGGAGAAAGAAACAGATTGTAAGTTTCTAGTTATAAACCCTGTTTAAATTTGATTATTTATTAATTTGGGGGGAAATGATTAGTTTGGGGGCTCTGTGTCCATCTATCGAGGAATACAGTATAGCCTCTCCATCGATTTGGGCCATCATTTATGTTTGTTACTAAGTTTTCCATCTAAGTTGGCACGTTTTTTCCCGTAGGTGCTGTGTAGATTCTCTGTGACTTTGACTGTGATCCTTTTTAAAAATTGCATTCATTATTGTGTATTTGCTAGAAATAAGAAATATCGAAACTATCGATTGAACGTTGATTTCATGTAGAGCTGTCTTGCGGGACTCACCTAGGCTTTTCTACAGGTCTCCCATGCCTAGGGGCAAACAGTGTATTTTGAGAACCGTAGGAGGTGAGGACAATGAACAAGGTGATTTTTCCTTTCCCACCTATTATTAGTGTTTTCCCTTGTTTTAGTGTGTATTTTAGAGCGTCTGTTGCAGTATTGACCAGAAGAATCTCATTATCAACACCCTGGTCTTGCTCGTGACTTTCCAAAGAATGTTTTTACTTCTGAATCCTTAAGACTATTTTCTAAGGATTTAGACTTTTGAAAAGAGTTTCTAGATGTCTTCTCTTCTGGATTCTTAAATTATTTTATCGTGAACGAATGGCCAACTGTTCAGATTCTATTCTTCTGCATATATGGATAGGATCAAATTTCTCCTCTCATAGGGTAACGTGGTCGTCTACTTGGACAACCTTAGAATTTGTCCTGAATTCAGAGCCGGTCCGTCAGAAGTTCCGGAGGCCCGGACCTGCGGCAGGTGTCTGAGGGGCGACAGCCTCGGGGACTGAGCCTCCACATGTCAAACCTGACCCTCTCTCCAGGGGCCACGGGACAGGGTCCGGGCCGGCCGGGGGCGGGAGCCGGGGCGGGCGCGGAGGGCGGAGGGGCCCCGGGCCACCCCACCCCACCCCCCCCCCGTTTCCAGCCCAGGGGGGTGGGACAGAAAAAGAGGCACAGCAAAAAGCCTAGGGCACCCGGTATTCCCAGGCGGTCTCCCATGCAAGTACTAACCGGGCCCGACCCTGCTTAGCTCCCGAGATCAGAGGGAATCGGGCGGGCGGGCGCGTTGCGTTCGGGGTGGTATGGCCACAGAGGCCGGCGGCCGCCCCCGGACGCCTCAAGAGGCCGAGCTGCTGCTACGCGTCCCTCCCTGCCCAGTCGGGTCCCTCCCGCCGCCCTGGCCCTTCGCTAGCCCACCTGCCCCTATGGGGGGGGCGGGGCGCAGGCGGAGCCTGACGGGTCTCGCGCGCACCCCCCTGCCCCACCCGAACCGCGGACGCACCGCCGTCGCACATCCCAAGGAGCAGACCCACGGGCACGCGCGCAGGGACAGACTTCCACGCGTGGGGGCGGAGGGCCAGAGCCCGAGAGTGCGCGCGAGAGGGCCCTCCGCCGCCTCGCGCCAGGCACGGCGGGGAGGGGCTTGCGGGCAGGGCCAGGACAAGGAGGCAGGGCCGTGGCTGCCGCTGGTCCTTCACCCGGAGGTCCTGAAGACGTGCAGTGTCCCCCCCACCGCGCCACCCCACCCCCGTCTGGGGAGGACCGTTCTGCCCCGATTCCCGTCAGGGGCCTGCGTGTGGCAGCAGGCCCCGCGCGGGGGCGGGGGCCGGGGGCGGGGGGCGGTGGGGCCAGAGCCGGCTATCCTGTTGCACCGTGGGGTGGGGTTTGGGGTGGGTTGCCACGGGTCGGGGGGCCGGTGGGTCGTTTGGGTTTGGGTGGGAGTGCTCCGCGTGTGTCCTCTCTGCCCGGGTGGCCGGCGACTTGCCCTGTGCGGTGCGCCGGTGTGTCTCTCCGGAGCCCCGGCGGCGGCGAGGAGCCCGCCCGGCGTGAGGCCCGGGCCCGAGGCCCGGGTTGTGCGGCGGAGAGGAAGTCCACGGTGGGCTGGGGGGTCCGGGGGCCCAGGGCACGGTTTGCCGCCGTGGGCTGTCCCGCGCCGGGTGCAGGGGATGTCCCGGAGTGCGGGGCGGGGCCGGAGAAGAGACCCAGCGGCACTTAGGGATCCCGCCGCCCGGCCCGGCCCCGTGTGGGGCCCAGGGCTGGGGCTCGGCTGCCGGCCGAACGGAAGGGCTGGGACGCTCTGCTGCTGCCGCCGCCGCCGCCGCCTGGCGGTGCTGCTGCAGCGGGGGAGAGGGGAGGAAGGCCCGGGCGGGGGCAGCGGGCCGCGCCGGGGGGCCGGGGGCCGAGCGCGAAAGGGGGGGCGGGCGCGGAGCGCGGGGGGCCCCCCACCCCCCCGACCCCCCACGGGCCGGCGGGCGGGACAAAAGAAGAGGCAAAAGCCTACAGCACCCGGTATTCCCAGGCGGTCTCCCATCCAAGTACTAACCAGGCCCGACCCTGCTTAGCTTCCGAGATCAGACGAGATCGGGCGCGTTCAGGGTGGTATGGCCGTAGACGGCGGCGGCTGGCCCCGGGACGCCTCAAGAGGCCGAGCTGCTGCGACGTGGCCCTCCGGGCCCAGCGCCCCGACCCCCACCCCCGACACCCCCCGCGCCGTCCTGCAGCCCCGTAGCCTTCAAAGCCTTGCTCGGCAGCTGCTACACAGCACAGAAGCAACACTTTGCCGCAGACACATATACAAATGACAGCAAAAATCAAAGACCAATAGGACATCTCTTCAAAGCACGGAGGACACAAACGGGAGGACAACGTGTGACTTGTCAGATTCTACAGACGGCAGGAGCCCACATGAAGGCTCAGGGAAATATTCCAAAGGAGTGGGACATGGCTCCGAGCTCCCCGGACATGAGCAGACTGGCTTCGGCTGACAGCAGCTCTTAGATTGTCACAGTGGAGCCAGGAAAGTAGAAAGTTCCTTCCTCGCCTTTCCTCCTTGGCGCAGTAGCAAGTAGTCCACGGTGATACGGTGAATGGATACGATTATTCTGTGGCATCACGCAAAGAGCGAATGCTGTGGGTGTCTTTGAGAACTGGGAATTTGGGTGTGAGAGAAAGAGGTGAAATCGATAAAGTATAGAGTAAAAAGCCTCTAATTTCTCAGTTTCCATTTGGATTCTCAGTGTAAGCTCAATGTATTTTTCTTTAGTTTTTTAATCTAATTCTATTTTATTGTTTAGTTTTTAGTTGTTTCCCATGGAAAGTGCTGAGAAATAGGTGCAAACTCAACAGCAGTGCATTTCACCAGCATCTAGGTCGTGGTCTCCACAAACCATTGTTATTAAACGGTCCTAAGACCTACTGGAGACATAGGCTGACTTCAAGTCTGGGGCGGGAAATGGACGCTTCTTATGCTGGGAAGCGTGGATGCTATGACATCCAACAGGACGAGGGTCACGTCAAAAGACACAGGAACCAGAATGAGTAGACTCCCGTTTGCCAAACACAGGACAGTCTGATCACCAGTAAGTATAATAATTGCAAGATATCGAAACACATTAAATATGCTTAAATCCACGATTACACCCCTCACAGCGGCAAAACTGACTCGGGTCACTGTGGACAGCGGTAGGAAACAAAGGGAAATGGTGACAGCCGGGGCCGCCCCCAACTAGTTGGGATGTGTGGACACTCTTTCAAAAGACATCTCAACCCATCACCATGTATGCACTGTATTTGCACTGGATTCAAAGAAACTGAAGTGAGTGTATGTGTCTCAGGGAAACGCAGACATCGAGTACTTGCTGTTATCTCTAATACGGTTAAATGTTTAGATGGAATAATGTGGCTGTGATTACACTGAAAAAGGAAAGAAAGCCTCCACCTTTGATAGAAACATATTGACCCTTTATCGATGGAGGGATATTACTAAGGGGATCATGAACTTAAGGTAGGAGGGGGTATAAAAGAAACAAGATCTGGCTGGCCAAGGGTTGGTGATTTCTTGAGTCAGGGGTAGTGAGTATGTATTCTACTATTCTGTCTGTTTTTGTTTCTATTTCAAATTTCCCATAATAAAAGGTGTCAAAAGATACCACGAAGAGGGTAAAAAACAAGCCGCAAACAGGACAAGGCATCTGTAGCGCATATACTTGGCAAGATATTACTATTACAGAATATCTATGTGTAATATGCTTCATACGCATTTGGCACTGTATCCTCACTATTAATCAGGGAAATAGGAAATAAACAATGAAGCAAGGTGTAGTTTCAAACTCACCAGATTGAGGAAACTTAAAAAACCGATCGCTGTGTTGGCTGGGAGGAAAACTCTTACCCACACCCTGCTGATACGGGAGGTGAAGTGATAGAAACCATTTGGAAAACAATGTAGCATAAATGGATATGAATCCACACTGGCGTCATTCAGGAGCAAGCGTATTCTCTGAGGAGCACGTACCAGAGAGAAGATAGGGCACGTGTGACCAGGAATCGTCTAGGGTAATACTCACGGGAGCCCTGTGTACACGGACCTAGTCAAAGATCGGATAAAGATATTTCGATTGCTTCGTGCAGTGCCATTCTATAGCAGTGCTGATGAACTGCAGCTTCCTGTGTCAGCAAGGAGTATTCCCCAAACAGAAGGTTTCCCCTGGCACACAAGTTACCCAGAATGCATCCACAATGGTTCCACACGTATTATATAAACTGTGAAAATAACAAACTACCTCAATGAGACAGTCATATAACAGAGAGCAAAAACTTTAAAAGGAAAAGCAAGCAAAATGCTGACAGTCGAGATGGGATTTGTTGGGGAGAAGTGTTTTCTTTGGTTGCATGCCTTCAGGAAAAGATACACAGCGGCTTGCGACCTATGAATAAACTCCCAGTTTTATAAGGTGAGTGGTAGAGTGTTGGTACAGTTAACTCGATTTAATCTAATAATAATAATAATATTATTATTATTCTTCTTCAACATGTCCATTTCCCTAATTAAAAGAAAAGGAGAAAGAAACAGATTGTAAGTTTCTAGTTATAAACCCTGTTTAAATTTGATTATTTATTAATTTGGGGGAAATGATTAGTTTGGGGGCTCTGTGTCCATCTATCGAGGAATACAGTATAGCCTCTCCATCGATTTGGGCCATCATTTATGTTTGTTACTAAGTTTTCCATCTAAGTTGGCACGTTTTTCCCGTAGGTGCTGTGTAGATTCTCTGTGACTTTGACTGTGATCCTTTTTAAAAATTGCATTCATTATTGTGTATTTGCTAGGAAATAAGAAATATCGAAACTATCGATTGAACGTTGATTTCATGTAGAGCTGTCTTGCGGGACTCACCTAGGCTTTCTACAGGTCTCCCATGCCTAGGGGCAAACAGTGTATTTTGAGAACCGTAGGAGGTGAGGACAATGAACAAGGTGATTTTTCCTTTCCCACCTATTATTAGTGTTTTCCCTTGTTTTAGTGTGTATTTTAGAGCGTCTGTTGCAGTATTGACCAGAAGAATCTCATTATCAACACCCTGGTCTTGCTCGTGACTTTCCAAAGAATGTTTTTACTTCTGAATCCTTAAGACTATTTTCTAAGGATTTAGACTTTTGAAAAGAGTTTCTAGATGTCTTCTCTTCTGGATTCTTAAATTATTTTATCGTGAACGAATGGCCAACTGTTCAGATTCTATTCTTCTGCATATATGGATAGGATCAAATTTCTCCTCTCATAGGGTAACGTGGTCGTCTACTTGGACAACCTTAGAATTTGTCCTGAATTCAGAGCCGGTCCGTCAGAAGTTCCGGAGGCCCGGACCTGCGGCAGGTGTCTGAGGGGCGACAGCCTCGGGGACTGAGCCTCCACATGTCAAACCTGACCCTCTCTCCAGGGGCCACGGGACAGGGTCCGGGCCGGCCGGGGGCGGGAGCCGGGGCGGGCGCGGAGGGCGGAGGGGCCCCGGGCCACCCCACCCCACCCCCCCCCCGTTTCCAGCCCAGGGGGGGTGGGACAGAAAAAGAGGCACAGCAAAAAGCCTAGGGCACCCGGTATTCCCAGGCGGTCTCCCATGCAAGTACTAACCGGGCCCGACCCTGCTTAGCTCCCGAGATCAGAGGGAATCGGGCGGGCGGGCGCGTTGCGTTCGGGGGTGGTATGGCCACAGAGGCCGGCGGGCCGCCCCCGGACGCCTCAAGAGGCCGAGCTGCTGCTACGCGTCCCTCCCTGCCCAGTCGGGTCCCTCCCGCCGCCCTGGCCCTTCGCTAGCCCACCTGCCCCTATGGGGGGGCGGGCGCAGGCGGAGCCTGACGGGTCTCGCGCGCACCCCCCTGCCCCACCCGAACCGCGGACGCACCGCCGTCGCACATCCCAAGGAGCAGACCCACGGGCACGCGCGCAGGGACAGACTTCCACGCGTGGGGGCGGAGGGCCAGAGCCCGAGAGTGCGCGCGAGAGGGCCCTCCGCCGCCTCGCGCCAGGGCACGGCGGGGAGGGGCTTGCGGGCAGGGCCAGGACAAGGAGGCAGGGCCGTGGCTGCCGCTGGTCCTTCACCCGGAGGTCCTGAAGACGTGCAGTGTCCCCCCCACCGCGCCACCCCACCCCCGTCTGGGGAGGACCGTTCTGCCCCGATTCCCGTCAGGGCCTGCGTGTGGCAGCAGGCCCCGCGCGGGGGCGGGGCCGGGGGCGGGGGGCGGTGGGGCCAGAGCCGGCTATCCTGTTGCACCGTGGGGTGGGGTTTGGGGTGGGTTGCCACGGGTCGGGGGGCCGGTGGGTCGTTTGGGTTTGGGTGGGAGTGCTCCGCGTGTGTCCTCTCTGCCCGGGTGGCCGGCGACTTGCCCTGTGCGGTGCGCCGGTGTGTCTCTCCGGAGCCCCGGCGGCGGCGAGGAGCCCGCCCGGCGTGAGGCCCGGGCCCGAGGCCCGGGTGTGCGGCGGAGAGGAAGTCCACGGTGGGCTGGGGGTCCGGGGGCCCAGGGCACGGTTTGCCGCCGTGGGCTGTCCCGCGCCGGGTGCAGGGGATGTCCCGGAGTGCGGGGCGGGGCCGGAGAAGAGACCCCAGCGGCACTTAGGGATCCCGCCGCCCGGCCCGGCCCCGTGTGGGGCCCAGGGCTGGGGCTCGGCTGCCGGCCGAACGGAAGGGCTGGGACGCTCTGCTGCTGCCCGCCGCCGCCGCCGCCTGGCGGTGCTGCTGCAGCGGGGGAGAGGGGGAGGAAGGCCCGGGGCGGGGGCAGCGGGCCGCGCCGGGGGGCCGGGGGCCGAGCGCGAAAGGGGGGGCGGGCGCGGAGCGCGGGGGGCCCCCCACCCCCCCGACCCCCCACGGGCCGGCGGGCGGGACAAAAGAAGAGGCAAAAGCCTACAGCACCCGGTATTCCCAGGCGGTCTCCCATCCAAGTACTAACCAGGCCCGACCCTGCTTAGCTTCCGAGATCAGACGAGATCGGGCGCGTTCAGGGTGGTATGGCCGTAGACGGCGGCGGCTGGCCCCGGAACGCCTCAAGAGGCCGAGCTGCTGCGACGTGGCCCTCCGGGCCCAGCGCCCCCGACCCCCACCCCCCGACACCCCCGCGCCGTCCTGCAGCCCCGTAGCCTTCAAAGCCTTGCTCGGCAGCTGCTACACAGCACAGAAGCAACACTTTGCCGCAGACACATATACAAATGACAGCAAAAATCAAAGACCAATAGGACATCTCTTCAAAGCACGGAGGACACAAACGGGAGGACAACGTGTGACTTGTCAGATTCTACAGACGGCAGGAGCCCACATGAAGGCTCAGGGAAATATTCCAAAGGAGTGGGACATGGCTCCGAGCTCCCCGGACATGAGCAGACTGGCTTCGGCTGACAGCAGCTCTTAGATTGTCACAGTGGAGCCAGGAAAGTAGAAAGTTCCTTCCTCGCCTTTCCTCCTTGGCGCAGTAGCAAGTAGTCCACGGTGATACGGTGAATGGATACGATTATTCTGTGGCATCACGCAAAGAGCGAATGCTGTGGGTGTCTTTGAGAACTGGGAATTTGGGTGTGAGAGAAAGAGGTGAAATCGATAAAGTATAGAGTAAAAAAGCCTCTAATTTCTCAGTTTCCATTTGGATTCTCAGTGTAAGCTCAATGTATTTTTTCTTTAGTTTTTTAATCTAATTCTATTTTATTGTTTAGTTTTTAGTTGTTTCCCATGGAAAGTGCTGAGAAATAGGTGCAAACTCAACAGCAGTGCATTTCACCAGCATCTAGGTCGTGGTCTCCACAAACCATTGTTATTAAACGGTCCTAAGACCTACTGGAGACATAGGCTGACTTCAAGTCTGGGGCGGGAAATGGACGCTTCTTATGCTGGGAAGCGTGGATGCTATGACATCCAACAGGACGAGGGTCACGTCAAAAGACACAGGAACCAGAATGAGTAGACTCCCGTTTGCCAAACACAGGACAGTCTGATCACCAGTAAGTATAATAATTGCAAGATATCGAAACACATTAAATATGCTTAAATCCACGATTACACCCCTCACAGCGGCAAAACTGACTCGGGTCACTGTGGACAGCGGTAGGAAACAAAGGGAAATGGTGACAGCCGGGGCCGCCCCCAACTAGTTGGGATGTGTGGACACTCTTTCAAAAGACATCTCAACCCATCACCATGTATGCACTGTATTTGCACTGGATTCAAAGAAACTGAAGTGAGTGTATGTGTCTCAGGGAAACGCAGACATCGAGTACTTGCTGTTATCTCTAATACGGTTAAATGTTTAGATGGAATAATGTGGCTGTGATTACACTGAAAAAGGAAAGAAAGCCTCCACCTTTGATAGAAACATATTGACCCTTTATCGATGGAGGGATATTACTAAGGGGATCATGAACTTAAGGTAGGAGGGGTATAAAAGAAACAAGATCTGGCTGGCCAAGGGTTGGTGATTTCTTGAGTCAGGGTAGTGAGTATGTATTCTACTATTCTGTCTGTTTTTGTTTCTATTTCAAATTTCCCATAATAAAAGGTGTCAAAAGATACCACGAAGAGGGTAAAAAACAAGCCGCAAACAGGACAAGGCATCTGTAGCGCATATACTTGGCAAGATATTACTATTACAGAATATCTATGTGTAATATGCTTCATACGCATTTGGCACTGTATCCTCACTATTAATCAGGGAAATAGGAAATAAACAATGAAGCAAGGTGTAGTTTCAAACTCACCAGATTGAGGAAACTTAAAAAACCGATCGCTGTGTTGGCTGGGAGGAAAACTCTTACCCACACCCTGCTGATACGGGAGGTGAAGTGATAGAACCATTTGGAAAACAATGTAGCATAAATGGATATGAATCCACACTGGCGTCATTCAGGAGCAAGCGTATTCTCTGAGGAGCACGTACCAGAGAGAAGATAGGGCACGTGTGACCAGGAATCGTCTAGGGTAATACTCACGGGAGCCCTGTGTACACGGACCTAGTCAAAGATCGGATAAAGATATTTCGATTGCTTCGTGCAGTGCCATTCTATAGCAGTGCTGATGAACTGCAGCTTCCTGTGTCAGCAAGGAGTATTCCCCAAACAGAAGGTTTCCCCCTGGCACACAAGTTACCCAGAATGCATCCACAATGGTTCCACACGTATTATATAAACTGTGAAAATAACAAACTACCTCAATGAGACAGTCATATAACAGAGAGCAAAAACTTTAAAAGGAAAAAGCAAGCAAAATGCTGACAGTCGAGATGGGATTTGTTGGGGAGAAGTGTTTCTTTGGTTGCATGCCTTCAGGAAAAGATACACAGCAAAAGATACACAGCGGCTTGCGACCTATGAATAAACTCCCAGTTTTATAAGGTGAGTGGTAGAGTGTTGGTACAGTTAACTCGATTTAATCTAATAATAATAATAATATTATTATTATTCTTCTTCAACATGTCCATTTCCCTAATTAAAAGAAAAGGAGAAAGAAACAGATTGTAAGTTTCTAGTTATAAACCCTGTTTAAATTTGATTATTTATTAATTTGGGGGAAATGATTAGTTTGGGGGCTCTGTGTCCATCTATCGAGGAATACAGTATAGCCTCTCCATCGATTTGGGCCATCATTTATGTTTGTTACTAAGTTTTCCATCTAAGTTGGCACGTTTTTCCCGTAGGTGCTGTGTAGATTCTCTGTGACTTTGACTGTGATCCTTTTTAAAAATTGCATTCATTATTGTGTATTTGCTAGGAAATAAGAAATATCGAAACTATCGATTGAACGTTGATTTCATGTAGAGCTGTCTTGCGGGACTCACCTAGGCTTTCTACAGGTCTCCCATGCCTAGGGGCAAACAGTGTATTTTGAGAACCGTAGGAGGTGAGGACAATGAACAAGGTGATTTTTCCTTTCCCACCTATTATTAGTGTTTTCCCTTGTTTTAGTGTGTATTTTAGAGCGTCTGTTGCAGTATTGACCAGAAGAATCTCATTATCAACACCCTGGTCTTGCTCGTGACTTTCCAAAGAATGTTTTTACTTCTGAATCCTTAAGACTATTTTCTAAGGATTTAGACTTTTGAAAAGAGTTTCTAGATGTCTTCTCTTCTGGATTCTTAAATTATTTTATCGTGAACGAATGGCCAACTGTTCAGATTCTATTCTTCTGCATATATGGATAGGATCAAATTTCTCCTCTCATAGGGTAACGTGGTCGTCTACTTGGACAACCTTAGAATTTGTCCTGAATTCAGAGCCGGTCCGTCAGAAGTTCCGGAGGCCCGGACCTGCGGCAGGTGTCTGAGGGGCGACAGCCTCGGGGACTGAGCCTCCACATGTCAAACCTGACCCTCTCTCCAGGGGCCACGGGACAGGGTCCGGGCCGGCCGGGGGCGGGAGCCGGGGCGGGCGCGGAGGGCGGAGGGGCCCCGGGCCACCCCACCCCCCCCCCCCCCCGTTTCCAGCCCAGGGGGGTGGGACAGAAAAAGAGGCACAGCAAAAAGCCTAGGGCACCCGGTATTCCCAGGCGGTCTCCCATGCAAGTACTAACCGGGCCCGACCCTGCTTAGCTCCCGAGATCAGAGGGAATCGGGCGGGCGGGCGCGTTGCGTTCGGGGTGGTATGGCCACAGAGGCCGGCGGCCGCCCCCGGACGCCTCAAGAGGCCGAGCTGCTGCTACGCGTCCCTCCCTGCCCAGTCGGGTCCCTCCCGCCGCCCTGGCCCTTCGCTAGCCCACCTGCCCCTATGGGGGGGCGGGCGCAGGCGGAGCCTGACGGGTCTCGCGCGCACCCCCCTGCCCCACCCGAACCGCGGACGCACCGCCGTCGCACATCCCAAGGAGCAGACCCACGGGCACGCGCGCAGGGACAGACTTCCACGCGTGGGGGCGGAGGGCCAGAGCCCGAGAGTGCGCGCGAGAGGGCCCTCCGCCGCCTCGCGCCAGGGCACGGCGGGGAGGGGCTTGCGGGCAGGGCCAGGACAAGGAGGCAGGGCCGTGGCTGCCGCTGGTCCTTCACCCGGAGGTCCTGAAGACGTGCAGTGTCCCCCCCCACCGCGCCACCCCCACCCCCGTCTGGGGAGGACCGTTCTGCCCCGATTCCCGTCAGGGCCTGCGTGTGGCAGCAGGCCCCGCGCGGGGGCGGGGCCGGGGGCGGGGGGCGGTGGGGCCAGAGCCGGCTATCCTGTTGCACCGTGGGGTGGGGTTTGGGGTGGGTTGCCACGGGTCGGGGGGCCGGTGGGTCGTTTGGGTTTGGGTGGGAGTGCTCCGCGTGTGTCCTCTCTGCCCGGGTGGCCGGCGACTTGCCCTGTGCGGTGCGCCGGTGTGTCTCTCCGGAGCCCCGGCGGCGGCGAGGAGCCCGCCCGGCGTGAGGCCCGGGCCCGAGGCCCGGTGTGTGCGGCGGAGAGGAAGTCCACGGTGGGCTGGGGGTCCGGGGGCCCAGGGCACGGTTTGCCGCCGTGGGCTGTCCCGCGCCGGGTGCAGGGGATGTCCCGGAGTGCGGGGCGGGGCCGGAGAAGAGACCCAGCGGCACTTAGGGATCCCGCCGCCCGGCCCGGCCCCGTGTGGGGCCCAGGGCTGGGGCTCGGCTGCCGGCCGAACGGAAGGGCTGGGACGCTCTGCTGCTGCCGCCGCCGCCGCCGCCTGGCGGTGCTGCTGCAGCGGGGGAGAGGGGAGGAAGGCCCGGGCGGGGGCAGCGGGCCGCGCCGGGGGGCCGGGGGCCGAGCGCGAAAGGGGGGGGCGGGCGCGGAGCGCGGGGGGCCCCCCACCCCCCCGACCCCCCACGGGCCGGCGGGCGGGACAAAAGAAGAGGCAAAAGCCTACAGCACCCGGTATTCCCAGGCGGTCTCCCATCCAAGTACTAACCAGGCCCGACCCTGCTTAGCTTCCGAGATCAGACGAGATCGGGCGCGTTCAGGGTGGTATGGCCGTAGACGGCGGCGGCTGGCCCCGGACGCCTCAAGAGGCCGAGCTGCTGCGACGTGGCCCTCCGGGCCCAGCGCCCCGACCCCCACCCCCGACACCCCCGCGCCGTCCTGCAGCCCCGTAGCCTTCAAAGCCTTGCTCGGCAGCTGCTACACAGCACAGAAGCAACACTTTGCCGCAGACACATATACAAATGACAGCAAAAATCAAAGACCAATAGGACATCTCTTCAAAGCACGGAGGACACAAACGGGAGGACAACGTGTGACTTGTCAGATTCTACAGACGGCAGGAGCCCACATGAAGGCTCAGGGAAATATTCCAAAGGAGTGGGACATGGCTCCGAGCTCCCCGGACATGAGCAGACTGGCTTCGGCTGACAGCAGCTCTTAGATTGTCACAGTGGAGCCAGGAAAGTAGAAAGTTCCTTCCTCGCCTTTCCTCCTTGGCGCAGTAGCAAGTAGTCCACGGTGATACGGTGAATGGATACGATTATTCTGTGGCATCACGCAAAGAGCGAATGCTGTGGGTGTCTTTGAGAACTGGGAATTTGGGTGTGAGAGAAAGAGGTGAAATCGATAAAGTATAGAGTAAAAAGCCTCTAATTTCTCAGTTTCCATTTGGATTCTCAGTGTAAGCTCAATGTATTTTTCTTTAGTTTTTTAATCTAATTCTATTTTATTGTTTAGTTTTTAGTTGTTTCCCATGGAAAGTGCTGAGAAATAGGTGCAAACTCAACAGCAGTGCATTTCACCAGCATCTAGGTCGTGGTCTCCACAAACCATTGTTATTAAACGGTCCTAAGACCTACTGGAGACATAGGCTGACTTCAAGTCTGGGGCGGGAAATGGACGCTTCTTATGCTGGGAAGCGTGGATGCTATGACATCCAACAGGACGAGGGTCACGTCAAAAGACACAGGAACCAGAATGAGTAGACTCCCGTTTGCCAAACACAGGACAGTCTGATCACCAGTAAGTATAATAATTGCAAGATATCGAAACACATTAAATATGCTTAAATCCACGATTACACCCCTCACAGCGGCAAAACTGACTCGGGTCACTGTGGACAGCGGTAGGAAACAAAGGGAAATGGTGACAGCCGGGGCCGCCCCCAACTAGTTGGGATGTGTGGACACTCTTTCAAAAGACATCTCAACCCATCACCATGTATGCACTGTATTTGCACTGGATTCAAAGAAACTGAAGTGAGTGTATGTGTCTCAGGGAAACGCAGACATCGAGTACTTGCTGTTATCTCTAATACGGTTAAATGTTTAGATGGAATAATGTGGCTGTGATTACACTGAAAAAGGAAAGAAAGCCTCCACCTTTGATAGAAACATATTGACCCTTTATCGATGGAGGGATATTACTAAGGGGATCATGAACTTAAGGTAGGAGGGGTATAAAAGAAACAAGATCTGGCTGGCCAAGGGTTGGTGATTTCTTGAGTCAGGGTAGTGAGTATGTATTCTACTATTCTGTCTGTTTTTGTTTCTATTTCAAATTTCCCATAATAAAAGGTGTCAAAAGATACCACGAAGAGGGTAAAAAACAAGCCGCAAACAGGACAAGGCATCTGTAGCGCATATACTTGGCAAGATATTACTATTACAGAATATCTATGTGTAATATGCTTCATACGCATTTGGCACTGTATCCTCACTATTAATCAGGGAAATAGGAAATAAACAATGAAGCAAGGTGTAGTTTCAAACTCACCAGATTGAGGAAACTTAAAAAACCGATCGCTGTGTTGGCTGGGAGGAAAACTCTTACCCACACCCTGCTGATACGGGAGGTGAAGTGATAGAACCATTTGGAAAACAATGTAGCATAAATGGATATGAATCCACACTGGCGTCATTCAGGAGCAAGCGTATTCTCTGAGGAGCACGTACCAGAGAGAAGATAGGGCACGTGTGACCAGGAATCGTCTAGGGTAATACTCACGGGAGCCCTGTGTACACGACCTAGTCAAAGATCGGATAAAGATATTTCGATTGCTTCGTGCAGTGCCATTCTATAGCAGTGCTGATGAACTGCAGCTTCCTGTGTCAGCAAGGAGTATTCCCCAAACAGAAGGTTTCCCCTGGCACACAAGTTACCCAGAATGCATCCACAATGGTTCCACACGTATTATATAAACTGTGAAAATAACAAACTACCTCAATGAGACAGTCATATAACAGAGAGCAAAAACTTTAAAAGGAAAAGCAAGCAAAATGCTGACAGTCGAGATGGGATTTGTTGGGGAGAAGTGTTTCTTTGGTTGCATGCCTTCAGGAAAAGATACACAGCGGCTTGCGACCTATGAATAAACTCCCAGTTTTATAAGGTGAGTGGTAGAGTGTTGGTACAGTTAACTCGATTTAATCTAATAATAATAATAATATTATTATTATTCTTCTTCAACATGTCCATTTCCCTAATTAAAAGAAAAGGAGAAAGAAACAGATTGTAAGTTTCTAGTTATAAACCCTGTTTAAATTTGATTATTTATTAATTTGGGGGAAATGATTAGTTTGGGGGCTCTGTGTCCATCTATCGAGGAATACAGTATAGCCTCTCCATCGATTTGGGCCATCATTTATGTTTGTTACTAAGTTTTCCATCTAAGTTGGCACGTTTTTCCCGTAGGTGCTGTGTAGATTCTCTGTGACTTTGACTGTGATCCTTTTTAAAAATTGCATTCATTATTGTGTATTTGCTAGGAAATAAGAAATATCGAAACTATCGATTGAACGTTGATTTCATGTAGAGCTGTCTTGCGGGACTCACCTAGGCTTTCTACAGGTCTCCCATGCCTAGGGGCAAACAGTGTATTTTGAGAACCGTAGGAGGTGAGGACAATGAACAAGGTGATTTTTCCTTTCCCACCTATTATTAGTGTTTTCCCTTGTTTTAGTGTGTATTTTAGAGCGTCTGTTGCAGTATTGACCAGAAGAATCTCATTATCAACACCCTGGTCTTGCTCGTGACTTTCCAAAGAATGTTTTTACTTCTGAATCCTTAAGACTATTTTCTAAGGATTTAGACTTTTGAAAAGAGTTTCTAGATGTCTTCTCTTCTGGATTCTTAAATTATTTTATCGTGAACGAATGGCCAACTGTTCAGATTCTATTCTTCTGCATATATGGATAGGATCAAATTTCTCCTCTCATAGGGTAACGTGGTCGTCTACTTGGACAACCTTAGAATTTGTCCTGAATTCAGAGCCGGTCCGTCAGAAGTTCCGGAGGCCCGGACCTGCGGCAGGTGTCTGAGGGGCGACAGCCTCGGGGACTGAGCCTCCACATGTCAAACCTGACCCTCTCTCCAGGGGCCACGGGACAGGGTCCGGGCCGGCCGGGGGCGGGAGCCGGGGCGGGCGCGGAGGGCGGAGGGGCCCCGGGCCACCCCACCCCACCCCCCCCCCGTTTCCAGCCCAGGGGGGTGGGACAGAAAAAGAGGCACAGCAAAAAGCCTAGGGCACCCGGTATTCCCAGGCGGTCTCCCATGCAAGTACTAACCGGGCCCGACCCTGCTTAGCTCCCGAGATCAGAGGGAATCGGGCGGGCGGGCGCGTTGCGTTCGGGGTGGTATGGCCACAGAGGCCGGCGGCCGCCCCCGGACGCCTCAAGAGGCCGAGCTGCTGCTACGCGTCCCTCCCTGCCCAGTCGGGTCCCTCCCGCCGCCCTGGCCCTTCGCTAGCCCACCTGCCCCTATGGGGGGGCGGGCGCAGGCGGAGCCTGACGGGTCTCGCGCGCACCCCCCTGCCCCACCCGAACCGCGGACGCACCGCCGTCGCACATCCCAAGGAGCAGACCCACGGGCACGCGCGCAGGGACAGACTTCCACGCGTGGGGGCGGAGGGCCAGAGCCCGAGAGTGCGCGCGAGAGGGCCCTCCGCCGCCTCGCGCCAGGGCACGGCGGGGAGGGGCTTGCGGGCAGGGCCAGGACAAGGAGGCAGGGCCGTGGCTGCCGCTGGTCCTTCACCCGGAGGTCCTGAAGACGTGCAGTGTCCCCCCCACCGCGCCACCCCACCCCCGTCTGGGGAGGACCGTTCTGCCCCGATTCCCGTCAGGGCCTGCGTGTGGCAGCAGGCCCCGCGCGGGGGCGGGGCCGGGGGCGGGGGGCGGTGGGGCCAGAGCCGGCTATCCTGTTGCACCGTGGGGTGGGGTTTGGGGTGGGTTGCCACGGGTCGGGGGGCCGGTGGGTCGTTTGGGTTTGGGTGGGAGTGCTCCGCGTGTGTCCTCTCTGCCCGGGTGGCCGGCGACTTGCCCTGTGCGGTGCGCCGGTGTGTCTCTCCGGAGCCCCGGCGGCGGCGAGGAGCCCGCCCGGCGTGAGGCCCGGGCCCGAGGCCCGGGTGTGCGGCGGAGAGGAAGTCCACGGTGGGCTGGGGGTCCGGGGGCCCAGGGCACGGTTTGCCGCCGTGGGCTGTCCCGCGCCGGGTGCAGGGGATGTCCCGGAGTGCGGGGCGGGGCCGGAGAAGAGACCCAGCGGCACTTAGGGATCCCGCCGCCCGGCCCGGCCCCGTGTGGGGCCCAGGGCTGGGGCTCGGCTGCCGGCCGAACGGAAGGGCTGGGACGCTCTGCTGCTGCCGCCGCCGCCGCCGCCTGGCGGTGCTGCTGCAGCGGGGGAGAGGGGAGGAAGGCCCGGGCGGGGGCAGCGGGCCGCGCCGGGGGGCCGGGGGCCGAGCGCGAAAGGGGGGGCGGGCGCGGAGCGCGGGGGGCCCCCCACCCCCCCGACCCCCCACGGGCCGGCGGGCGGGACAAAAGAAGAGGCAAAAGCCTACAGCACCCGGTATTCCCAGGCGGTCTCCCATCCAAGTACTAACCAGGCCCGACCCTGCTTAGCTTCCGAGATCAGACGAGATCGGGCGCGTTCAGGGTGGTATGGCCGTAGACGGCGGCGGCTGGCCCCGGACGCCTCAAGAGGCCGAGCTGCTGCGACGTGGCCCTCCGGGCCCAGCGCCCCGACCCCCACCCCCGACACCCCCGCGCCGTCCTGCAGCCCCGTAGCCTTCAAAGCCTTGCTCGGCAGCTGCTACACAGCACAGAAGCAACACTTTGCCGCAGACACATATACAAATGACAGCAAAAATCAAAGACCAATAGGACATCTCTTCAAAGCACGGAGGACACAAACGGGAGGACAACGTGTGACTTGTCAGATTCTACAGACGGCAGGAGCCCACATGAAGGCTCAGGGAAATATTCCAAAGGAGTGGGACATGGCTCCGAGCTCCCCGGACATGAGCAGACTGGCTTCGGCTGACAGCAGCTCTTAGATTGTCACAGTGGAGCCAGGAAAGTAGAAAGTTCCTTCCTCGCCTTTCCTCCTTGGCGCAGTAGCAAGTAGTCCACGGTGATACGGTGAATGGATACGATTATTCTGTGGCATCACGCAAAGAGCGAATGCTGTGGGTGTCTTTGAGAACTGGGAATTTGGGTGTGAGAGAAAGAGGTGAAATCGATAAAGTATAGAGTAAAAAGCCTCTAATTTCTCAGTTTCCATTTGGATTCTCAGTGTAAGCTCAATGTATTTTTCTTTAGTTTTTTAATCTAATTCTATTTTATTGTTTAGTTTTTAGTTGTTTCCCATGGAAAGTGCTGAGAAATAGGTGCAAACTCAACAGCAGTGCATTTCACCAGCATCTAGGTCGTGGTCTCCACAAACCATTGTTATTAAACGGTCCTAAGACCTACTGGAGACATAGGCTGACTTCAAGTCTGGGGCGGGAAATGGACGCTTCTTATGCTGGGAAGCGTGGATGCTATGACATCCAACAGGACGAGGGTCACGTCAAAAGACACAGGAACCAGAATGAGTAGACTCCCGTTTGCCAAACACAGGACAGTCTGATCACCAGTAAGTATAATAATTGCAAGATATCGAAACACATTAAATATGCTTAAATCCACGATTACACCCCTCACAGCGGCAAAACTGACTCGGGTCACTGTGGACAGCGGTAGGAAACAAAGGGAAATGGTGACAGCCGGGGCCGCCCCCAACTAGTTGGGATGTGTGGACACTCTTTCAAAAGACATCTCAACCCATCACCATGTATGCACTGTATTTGCACTGGATTCAAAGAAACTGAAGTGAGTGTATGTGTCTCAGGGAAACGCAGACATCGAGTACTTGCTGTTATCTCTAATACGGTTAAATGTTTAGATGGAATAATGTGGCTGTGATTACACTGAAAAAGGAAAGAAAGCCTCCACCTTTGATAGAAACATATTGACCCTTTATCGATGGAGGGATATTACTAAGGGGATCATGAACTTAAGGTAGGAGGGGTATAAAAGAAACAAGATCTGGCTGGCCAAGGGTTGGTGATTTCTTGAGTCAGGGTAGTGAGTATGTATTCTACTATTCTGTCTGTTTTTGTTTCTATTTCAAATTTCCCATAATAAAAGGTGTCAAAAGATACCACGAAGAGGGTAAAAAACAAGCCGCAAACAGGACAAGGCATCTGTAGCGCATATACTTGGCAAGATATTACTATTACAGAATATCTATGTGTAATATGCTTCATACGCATTTGGCACTGTATCCTCACTATTAATCAGGGAAATAGGAAATAAACAATGAAGCAAGGTGTAGTTTCAAACTCACCAGATTGAGGAAACTTAAAAAACCGATCGCTGTGTTGGCTGGGAGGAAAACTCTTACCCACACCCTGCTGATACGGGAGGTGAAGTGATAGAACCATTTGGAAAACAATGTAGCATAAATGGATATGAATCCACACTGGCGTCATTCAGGAGCAAGCGTATTCTCTGAGGAGCACGTACCAGAGAGAAGATAGGGCACGTGTGACCAGGAATCGTCTAGGGTAATACTCACGGGAGCCCTGTGTACACGGACCTAGTCAAAGATCGGATAAAGATATTTCGATTGCTTCGTGCAGTGCCATTCTATAGCAGTGCTGATGAACTGCAGCTTCCTGTGTCAGCAAGGAGTATTCCCCAAACAGAAGGTTTCCCCTGGCACACAAGTTACCCAGAATGCATCCACAATGGTTCCACACGTATTATATAAACTGTGAAAATAACAAACTACCTCAATGAGACAGTCATATAACAGAGAGCAAAAACTTTAAAAGGAAAAGCAAGCAAAATGCTGACAGTCGAGATGGGATTTGTTGGGGAGAAGTGTTTCTTTGGTTGCATGCCTTCAGGAAAAGATACACAGCGGCTTGCGACCTATGAATAAACTCCCAGTTTTATAAGGTGAGTGGTAGAGTGTTGGTACAGTTAACTCGATTTAATCTAATAATAATAATAATATTATTATTATTCTTCTTCAACATGTCCATTTCCCTAATTAAAAGAAAAGGAGAAAGAAACAGATTGTAAGTTTCTAGTTATAAACCCTGTTTAAATTTGATTATTTATTAATTTGGGGGAAATGATTAGTTTGGGGGCTCTGTGTCCATCTATCGAGGAATACAGTATAGCCTCTCCATCGATTTGGGCCATCATTTATGTTTGTTACTAAGTTTTCCATCTAAGTTGGCACGTTTTTCCCGTAGGTGCTGTGTAGATTCTCTGTGACTTTGACTGTGATCCTTTTTAAAAATTGCATTCATTATTGTGTATTTGCTAGGAAATAAGAAATATCGAAACTATCGATTGAACGTTGATTTCATGTAGAGCTGTCTTGCGGGACTCACCTAGGCTTTCTACAGGTCTCCCATGCCTAGGGGCAAACAGTGTATTTTGAGAACCGTAGGAGGTGAGGACAATGAACGAGGTGATTTTTCCTTTCCCACCTATTATTAGTGTTTTCCCTTGTTTTAGTGTGTATTTTAGAGCGTCTGTTGCAGTATTGACCAGAAGAATCTCATTATCAACACCCTGGTCTTGCTCGTGACTTTCCAAAGAATGTTTTTACTTCTGAATCCTTAAGACTATTTTCTAAGGATTTAGACTTTTGAAAAGAGTTTCTAGATGTCTTCTCTTCTGGATTCTTAAATTATTTTATCGTGAACGAATGGCCAACTGTTCAGATTCTATTCTTCTGCATATATGGATAGGATCAAATTTCTCCTCTCATAGGGTAACGTGGTCGTCTACTTGGACAACCTTAGAATTTGTCCTGAATTCAGAGCCGGTCCGTCAGAAGTTCCGGAGGCCCGGACCTGCGGCAGGTGTCTGAGGGGCGACAGCCTCGGGGACTGAGCCTCCACATGTCAAACCTGACCCTCTCTCCAGGGGCCACGGGACAGGGTCCGGGCCGGCCGGGGGCGGGAGCCGGGGCGGGCGCGGAGGGCGGAGGGGCCCCGGGCCACCCCACCCCACCCCCCCCCCGTTTCCAGCCCAGGGGGGTGGGACAGAAAAAGAGGCACAGCAAAAAGCCTAGGGCACCCGGTATTCCCAGGCGGTCTCCCATGCAAGTACTAACCGGGCCCGACCCTGCTTAGCTCCCGAGATCAGAGGGAATCGGGCGGGCGGGCGCGTTGCGTTCGGGGTGGTATGGCCACAGAGGCCGGCGGCCGCCCCCGGACGCCTCAAGAGGCCGAGCTGCTGCTACGCGTCCCTCCCTGCCCAGTCGGGTCCCTCCCGCCGCCCTGGCCCTTCGCTAGCCCACCTGCCCCTATGGGGGGGCGGGCGCAGGCGGAGCCTGACGGGTCTCGCGCGCACCCCCCTGCCCCACCCGAACCGCGGACGCACCGCCGTCGCACATCCCAAGGAGCAGACCCACGGGCACGCGCGCAGGGACAGACTTCCACGCGTGGGGGCGGAGGGCCAGAGCCCGAGAGTGCGCGCGAGAGGGCCCTCCGCCGCCTCGCGCCAGGGCACGGCGGGGAGGGGCTTGCGGGCAGGGCCAGGACAAGGAGGCAGGGCCGTGGCTGCCGCTGGTCCTTCACCCGGAGGTCCTGAAGACGTGCAGTGTCCCCCCCACCGCGCCACCCCACCCCCGTCTGGGGAGGACCGTTCTGCCCCGATTCCCGTCAGGGCCTGCGTGTGGCAGCAGGCCCCGCGCGGGGGCGGGGCCGGGGGCGGGGGGCGGTGGGGCCAGAGCCGGCTATCCTGTTGCACCGTGGGGTGGGGTTTGGGGTGGGTTGCCACGGGTCGGGGGGCCGGTGGGTCGTTTGGGTTTGGGTGGGAGTGCTCCGCGTGTGTCCTCTCTGCCCGGGTGGCCGGCGACTTGCCCTGTGCGGTGCGCCGGTGTGTCTCTCCGGAGCCCCGGCGGCGGCGAGGAGCCCGCCCGGCGTGAGGCCCGGGCCCGAGGCCCGGGTGTGCGGCGGAGAGGAAGTCCACGGTGGGCTGGGGGTCCGGGGGCCCAGGGCACGGTTTGCCGCCGTGGGCTGTCCCGCGCCGGGTGCAGGGGATGTCCCGGAGTGCGGGGCGGGGCCGGAGAAGAGACCCAGCGGCACTTAGGGATCCCGCCGCCCGGCCCGGCCCCGTGTGGGGCCCAGGGCTGGGGCTCGGCTGCCGGCCGAACGGAAGGGCTGGGACGCTCTGCTGCTGCCGCCGCCGCCGCCGCCTGGCGGTGCTGCTGCAGCGGGGGAGAGGGGAGGAAGGCCCGGGCGGGGGCAGCGGGCCGCGCCGGGGGGCCGGGGGCCGAGCGCGAAAGGGGGGGCGGGCGCGGAGCGCGGGGGGCCCCCCACCCCCCCGACCCCCCACGGGCCGGCGGGCGGGACAAAAGAAGAGGCAAAAGCCTACAGCACCCGGTATTCCCAGGCGGTCTCCCATCCAAGTACTAACCAGGCCCGACCCTGCTTAGCTTCCGAGATCAGACGAGATCGGGCGCGTTCAGGGTGGTATGGCCGTAGACGGCGGCGGCTGGCCCCGGACGCCTCAAGAGGCCGAGCTGCTGCGACGTGGCCCTCCGGGCCCAGCGCCCCGACCCCCACCCCCGACACCCCCGCGCCGTCCTGCAGCCCCGTAGCCTTCAAAGCCTTGCTCGGCAGCTGCTACACAGCACAGAAGCAACACTTTGCCGCAGACACATATACAAATGACAGCAAAAATCAAAGACCAATAGGACATCTCTTCAAAGCACGGAGGACACAAACGGGAGGACAACGTGTGACTTGTCAGATTCTACAGACGGCAGGAGCCCACATGAAGGCTCAGGGAAATATTCCAAAGGAGTGGGACATGGCTCCGAGCTCCCCGGACATGAGCAGACTGGCTTCGGCTGACAGCAGCTCTTAGATTGTCACAGTGGAGCCAGGAAAGTAGAAAGTTCCTTCCTCGCCTTTCCTCCTTGGCGCAGTAGCAAGTAGTCCACGGTGATACGGTGAATGGATACGATTATTCTGTGGCATCACGCAAAGAGCGAATGCTGTGGGTGTCTTTGAGAACTGGGAATTTGGGTGTGAGAGAAAGAGGTGAAATCGATAAAGTATAGAGTAAAAAGCCTCTAATTTCTCAGTTTCCATTTGGATTCTCAGTGTAAGCTCAATGTATTTTTCTTTAGTTTTTTAATCTAATTCTATTTTATTGTTTAGTTTTTAGTTGTTTCCCATGGAAAGTGCTGAGAAATAGGTGCAAACTCAACAGCAGTGCATTTCACCAGCATCTAGGTCGTGGTCTCCACAAACCATTGTTATTAAACGGTCCTAAGAGCTACTGGAGACATAGGCTGACTTCAAGTCTGGGGCGGGAAATGGACGCTTCTTATGCTGGGAAGCGTGGATGCTATGACATCCAACAGGACGAGGGTCACGTCAAAAGACACAGGAACCAGAATGAGTAGACTCCCGTTTGCCAAACACAGGACAGTCTGATCACCAGTAAGTATAATAATTGCAAGATATCGAAACACATTAAATATGCTTAAATCCACGATTACACCCCTCACAGCGGCAAAACTGACTCGGGTCACTGTGGACAGCGGTAGGAAACAAAGGGAAATGGTGACAGCCGGGGCCGCCCCCAACTAGTTGGGATGTGTGGACACTCTTTCAAAAGACATCTCAACCCATCACCATGTATGCACTGTATTTGCACTGGATTCAAAGAAACTGAAGTGAGTGTATGTGTCTCAGGGAAACGCAGACATCGAGTACTTGCTGTTATCTCTAATACGGTTAAATGTTTAGATGGAATAATGTGGCTGTGATTACACTGAAAAAGGAAAGAAAGCCTCCACCTTTGATAGAAACATATTGACCCTTTATCGATGGAGGGATATTACTAAGGGGATCATGAACTTAAGGTAGGAGGGGTATAAAAGAAACAAGATCTGGCTGGCCAAGGGTTGGTGATTTCTTGAGTCAGGGTAGTGAGTATGTATTCTACTATTCTGTCTGTTTTTGTTTCTATTTCAAATTTCCCATAATAAAAGGTGTCAAAAGATACCACGAAGAGGGTAAAAAACAAGCCGCAAACAGGACAAGGCATCTGTAGCGCATATACTTGGCAAGATATTACTATTACAGAATATCTATGTGTAATATGCTTCATACGCATTTGGCACTGTATCCTCACTATTAATCAGGGAAATAGGAAATAAACAATGAAGCAAGGTGTAGTTTCAAACTCACCAGATTGAGGAAACTTAAAAAACCGATCGCTGTGTTGGCTGGGAGGAAAACTCTTACCCACACCCTGCTGATACGGGAGGTGAAGTGATAGAACCATTTGGAAAACAATGTAGCATAAATGGATATGAATCCACACTGGCGTCATTCAGGAGCAAGCGTATTCTCTGAGGAGCACGTACCAGAGAGAAGATAGGGCACGTGTGACCAGGAATCGTCTAGGGTAATACTCACGGGAGCCCTGTGTACACGGACCTAGTCAAAGATCGGATAAAGATATTTCGATTGCTTCGTGCAGTGCCATTCTATAGCAGTGCTGATGAACTGCAGCTTCCTGTGTCAGCAAGGAGTATTCCCCAAACAGAAGGTTTCCCCTGGCACACAAGTTACCCAGAATGCATCCACAATGGTTCCACACGTATTATATAAACTGTGAAAATAACAAACTACCTCAATGAGACAGTCATATAACAGAGAGCAAAAACTTTAAAAGGAAAAGCAAGCAAAATGCTGACAGTCGAGATGGGATTTGTTGGGGAGAAGTGTTTCTTTGGTTGCATGCCTTCAGGAAAAGATACACAGCGGCTTGCGACCTATGAATAAACTCCCAGTTTTATAAGGTGAGTGGTAGAGTGTTGGTACAGTTAACTCGATTTAATCTAATAATAATAATAATATTATTATTATTCTTCTTCAACATGTCCATTTCCCTAATTAAAAGAAAAGGAGAAAGAAACAGATTGTAAGTTTCTAGTTATAAACCCTGTTTAAATTTGATTATTTATTAATTTGGGGGAAATGATTAGTTTGGGGGCTCTGTGTCCATCTATCGAGGAATACAGTATAGCCTCTCCATCGATTTGGGCCATCATTTATGTTTGTTACTAAGTTTTCCATCTAAGTTGGCACGTTTTTCCCGTAGGTGCTGTGTAGATTCTCTGTGACTTTGACTGTGATCCTTTTTAAAAATTGCATTCATTATTGTGTATTTGCTAGGAAATAAGAAATATCGAAACTATCGATTGAACGTTGATTTCATGTAGAGCTGTCTTGCGGGACTCACCTAGGCTTTCTACAGGTCTCCCATGCCTAGGGGCAAACAGTGTATTTTGAGAACCGTAGGAGGTGAGGACAATGAACAAGGTGATTTTTCCTTTCCCACCTATTATTAGTGTTTTCCCTTGTTTTAGTGTGTATTTTAGAGCGTCTGTTGCAGTATTGACCAGAAGAATCTCATTATCAACACCCTGGTCTTGCTCGTGACTTTCCAAAGAATGTTTTTACTTCTGAATCCTTAAGACTATTTTCTAAGGATTTAGACTTTTGAAAAGAGTTTCTAGATGTCTTCTCTTCTGGATTCTTAAATTATTTTATCGTGAACGAATGGCCAACTGTTCAGATTCTATTCTTCTGCATATATGGATAGGATCAAATTTCTCCTCTCATAGGGTAACGTGGTCGTCTACTTGGACAACCTTAGAATTTGTCCTGAATTCAGAGCCGGTCCGTCAGAAGTTCCGGAGGCCCGGACCTGCGGCAGGTGTCTGAGGGGCGACAGCCTCGGGGACTGAGCCTCCACATGTCAAACCTGACCCTCTCTCCAGGGGCCACGGGACAGGGTCCGGGCCGGCCGGGGGCGGGAGCCGGGGCGGGCGCGGAGGGCGGAGGGGCCCCGGGCCACCCCACCCCACCCCCCCCCCGTTTCCAGCCCAGGGGGGTGGGACAGAAAAAGAGGCACAGCAAAAAGCCTAGGGCACCCGGTATTCCCAGGCGGTCTCCCATGCAAGTACTAACCGGGCCCGACCCTGCTTAGCTCCCGAGATCAGAGGGAATCGGGCGGGCGGGCGCGTTGCGTTCGGGGTGGTATGGCCACAGAGGCCGGCGGCCGCCCCCGGACGCCTCAAGAGGCCGAGCTGCTGCTACGCGTCCCTCCCTGCCCAGTCGGGTCCCTCCCGCCGCCCTGGCCCTTCGCTAGCCCACCTGCCCCTATGGGGGGGCGGGCGCAGGCGGAGCCTGACGGGTCTCGCGCGCACCCCCCTGCCCCACCCGAACCGCGGACGCACCGCCGTCGCACATCCCAAGGAGCAGACCCACGGGCACGCGCGCAGGGACAGACTTCCACGCGTGGGGGCGGAGGGCCAGAGCCCGAGAGTGCGCGCGAGAGGGCCCTCCGCCGCCTCGCGCCAGGGCACGGCGGGGAGGGGCTTGCGGGCAGGGCCAGGACAAGGAGGCAGGGCCGTGGCTGCCGCTGGTCCTTCACCCGGAGGTCCTGAAGACGTGCAGTGTCCCCCCCACCGCGCCACCCCACCCCCGTCTGGGGAGGACCGTTCTGCCCCGATTCCCGTCAGGGCCTGCGTGTGGCAGCAGGCCCCGCGCGGGGGCGGGGCCGGGGGCGGGGGGCGGTGGGGCCAGAGCCGGCTATCCTGTTGCACCGTGGGGTGGGGTTTGGGGTGGGTTGCCACGGGTCGGGGGGCCGGTGGGTCGTTTGGGTTTGGGTGGGAGTGCTCCGCGTGTGTCCTCTCTGCCCGGGTGGCCGGCGACTTGCCCTGTGCGGTGCGCCGGTGTGTCTCTCCGGAGCCCCGGCGGCGGCGAGGAGCCCGCCCGGCGTGAGGCCCGGGCCCGAGGCCCGGGTGTGCGGCGGAGAGGAAGTCCACGGTGGGCTGGGGGTCCGGGGGCCCAGGGCACGGTTTGCCGCCGTGGGCTGTCCCGCGCCGGGTGCAGGGGATGTCCCGGAGTGCGGGGCGGGGCCGGAGAAGAGACCCAGCGGCACTTAGGGATCCCGCCGCCCGGCCCGGCCCCGTGTGGGGCCCAGGGCTGGGGCTCGGCTGCCGGCCGAACGGAAGGGCTGGGACGCTCTGCTGCTGCCGCCGCCGCCGCCGCCTGGCGGTGCTGCTGCAGCGGGGGAGAGGGGAGGAAGGCCCGGGCGGGGGCAGCGGGCCGCGCCGGGGGGCCGGGGGCCGAGCGCGAAAGGGGGGGCGGGCGCGGAGCGCGGGGGGCCCCCCACCCCCCCGACCCCCCACGGGCCGGCGGGCGGGACAAAAGAAGAGGCAAAAGCCTACAGCACCCGGTATTCCCAGGCGGTCTCCCATCCAAGTACTAACCAGGCCCGACCCTGCTTAGCTTCCGAGATCAGACGAGATCGGGCGCGTTCAGGGTGGTATGGCCGTAGACGGCGGCGGCTGGCCCCGGACGCCTCAAGAGGCCGAGCTGCTGCGACGTGGCCCTCCGGGCCCAGCGCCCCGACCCCCACCCCCGACACCCCCGCGCCGTCCTGCAGCCCCGTAGCCTTCAAAGCCTTGCTCGGCAGCTGCTACACAGCACAGAAGCAACACTTTGCCGCAGACACATATACAAATGACAGCAAAAATCAAAGACCAATAGGACATCTCTTCAAAGCACGGAGGACACAAACGGGAGGACAACGTGTGACTTGTCAGATTCTACAGACGGCAGGAGCCCACATGAAGGCTCAGGGAAATATTCCAAAGGAGTGGGACATGGCTCCGAGCTCCCCGGACATGAGCAGACTGGCTTCGGCTGACAGCAGCTCTTAGATTGTCACAGTGGAGCCAGGAAAGTAGAAAGTTCCTTCCTCGCCTTTCCTCCTTGGCGCAGTAGCAAGTAGTCCACGGTGATACGGTGAATGGATACGATTATTCTGTGGCATCACGCAAAGAGCGAATGCTGTGGGTGTCTTTGAGAACTGGGAATTTGGGTGTGAGAGAAAGAGGTGAAATCGATAAAGTATAGAGTAAAAAGCCTCTAATTTCTCAGTTTCCATTTGGATTCTCAGTGTAAGCTCAATGTATTTTTCTTTAGTTTTTTAATCTAATTCTATTTTATTGTTTAGTTTTTAGTTGTTTCCCATGGAAAGTGCTGAGAAATAGGTGCAAACTCAACAGCAGTGCATTTCACCAGCATCTAGGTCGTGGTCTCCACAAACCATTGTTATTAAACGGTCCTAAGACCTACTGGAGACATAGGCTGACTTCAAGTCTGGGGCGGGAAATGGACGCTTCTTATGCTGGGAAGCGTGGATGCTATGACATCCAACAGGACGAGGGTCACGTCAAAAGACACAGGAACCAGAATGAGTAGACTCCCGTTTGCCAAACACAGGACAGTCTGATCACCAGTAAGTATAATAATTGCAAGATATCGAAACACATTAAATATGCTTAAATCCACGATTACACCCCTCACAGCGGCAAAACTGACTCGGGTCACTGTGGACAGCGGTAGGAAACAAAGGGAAATGGTGACAGCCGGGGCCGCCCCCAACTAGTTGGGATGTGTGGACACTCTTTCAAAAGACATCTCAACCCATCACCATGTATGCACTGTATTTGCACTGGATTCAAAGAAACTGAAGTGAGTGTATGTGTCTCAGGGAAACGCAGACATCGAGTACTTGCTGTTATCTCTAATACGGTTAAATGTTTAGATGGAATAATGTGGCTGTGATTACACTGAAAAAGGAAAGAAAGCCTCCACCTTTGATAGAAACATATTGACCCTTTATCGATGGAGGGATATTACTAAGGGGATCATGAACTTAAGGTAGGAGGGGTATAAAAGAAACAAGATCTGGCTGGCCAAGGGTTGGTGATTTCTTGAGTCAGGGTAGTGAGTATGTATTCTACTATTCTGTCTGTTTTTGTTTCTATTTCAAATTTCCCATAATAAAAGGTGTCAAAAGATACCACGAAGAGGGTAAAAAACAAGCCGCAAACAGGACAAGGCATCTGTAGCGCATATACTTGGCAAGATATTACTATTACAGAATATCTATGTGTAATATGCTTCATACGCATTTGGCACTGTATCCTCACTATTAATCAGGGAAATAGGAAATAAACAATGAAGCAAGGTGTAGTTTCAAACTCACCAGATTGAGGAAACTTAAAAAACCGATCGCTGTGTTGGCTGGGAGGAAAACTCTTACCCACACCCTGCTGATACGGGAGGTGAAGTGATAGAACCATTTGGAAAACAATGTAGCATAAATGGATATGAATCCACACTGGCGTCATTCAGGAGCAAGCGTATTCTCTGAGGAGCACGTACCAGAGAGAAGATAGGGCACGTGTGACCAGGAATCGTCTAGGGTAATACTCACGGGAGCCCTGTGTACACGGACCTAGTCAAAGATCGGATAAAGATATTTCGATTGCTTCGTGCAGTGCCATTCTATAGCAGTGCTGATGAACTGCAGCTTCCTGTGTCAGCAAGGAGTATTCCCCAAACAGAAGGTTTCCCCTGGCACACAAGTTACCCAGAATGCATCCACAATGGTTCCACACGTATTATATAAACTGTGAAAATAACAAACTACCTCAATGAGACAGTCATATAACAGAGAGCAAAAACTTTAAAAGGAAAAGCAAGCAAAATGCTGACAGTCGAGATGGGATTTGTTGGGGAGAAGTGTTTCTTTGGTTGCATGCCTTCAGGAAAAGATACACAGCGGCTTGCGACCTATGAATAAACTCCCAGTTTTATAAGGTGAGTGGTAGAGTGTTGGTACAGTTAACTCGATTTAATCTAATAATAATAATAATATTATTATTATTCTTCTTCAACATGTCCATTTCCCTAATTAAAAGAAAAGGAGAAAGAAACAGATTGTAAGTTTCTAGTTATAAACCCTGTTTAAATTTGATTATTTATTAATTTGGGGGAAATGATTAGTTTGGGGGCTCTGTGTCCATCTATCGAGGAATACAGTATAGCCTCTCCATCGATTTGGGCCATCATTTATGTTTGTTACTAAGTTTTCCATCTAAGTTGGCACGTTTTTCCCGTAGGTGCTGTGTAGATTCTCTGTGACTTTGACTGTGATCCTTTTTAAAAATTGCATTCATTATTGTGTATTTGCTAGGAAATAAGAAATATCGAAACTATCGATTGAACGTTGATTTCATGTAGAGCTGTCTTGCGGGACTCACCTAGGCTTTCTACAGGTCTCCCATGCCTAGGGGCAAACAGTGTATTTTGAGAACCGTAGGAGGTGAGGACAATGAACAAGGTGATTTTTCCTTTCCCACCTATTATTAGTGTTTTCCCTTGTTTTAGTGTGTATTTTAGAGCGTCTGTTGCAGTATTGACCAGAAGAATCTCATTATCAACACCCTGGTCTTGCTCGTGACTTTCCAAAGAATGTTTTTACTTCTGAATCCTTAAGACTATTTTCTAAGGATTTAGACTTTTGAAAAGAGTTTCTAGATGTCTTCTCTTCTGGATTCTTAAATTATTTTATCGTGAACGAATGGCCAACTGTTCAGATTCTATTCTTCTGCATATATGGATAGGATCAAATTTCTCCTCTCATAGGGTAACGTGGTCGTCTACTTGGACAACCTTAGAATTTGTCCTGAATTCAGAGCCGGTCCGTCAGAAGTTCCGGAGGCCCGGACCTGCGGCAGGTGTCTGAGGGGCGACAGCCTCGGGGACTGAGCCTCCACATGTCAAACCTGACCCTCTCTCCAGGGGCCACGGGACAGGGTCCGGGCCGGCCGGGGGCGGGAGCCGGGGCGGGCGCGGAGGGCGGAGGGGCCCCGGGCCACCCCACCCCACCCCCCCCCCCGTTTCCAGCCCAGGGGGGTGGGACAGAAAAAGAGGCACAGCAAAAAGCCTAGGGCACCCGGTATTCCCAGGCGGTCTCCCATGCAAGTACTAACCGGGCCCGACCCTGCTTAGCTCCCGAGATCAGAGGGAATCGGGCGGGCGGGCGCGTTGCGTTCGGGGTGGTATGGCCACAGAGGCCGGCGGCCGCCCCCGGACGCCTCAAGAGGCCGAGCTGCTGCTACGCGTCCCTCCCTGCCCAGTCGGGTCCCTCCCGCCGCCCTGGCCCTTCGCTAGCCCACCTGCCCCTATGGGGGGGCGGGCGCAGGCGGAGCCTGACGGGTCTCGCGCGCACCCCCCTGCCCCACCCGAACCGCGGACGCACCGCCGTCGCACATCCCAAGGAGCAGACCCACGGGCACGCGCGCAGGGACAGACTTCCACGCGTGGGGGCGGAGGGCCAGAGCCCGAGAGTGCGCGCGAGAGGGCCCTCCGCCGCCTCGCGCCAGGGCACGGCGGGGAGGGGCTTGCGGGCAGGGCCAGGACAAGGAGGCAGGGCCGTGGCTGCCGCTGGTCCTTCACCCGGAGGTCCTGAAGACGTGCAGTGTCCCCCCCACCGCGCCACCCCACCCCCGTCTGGGGAGGACCGTTCTGCCCCGATTCCCGTCAGGGCCTGCGTGTGGCAGCAGGCCCCGCGCGGGGGCGGGGCCGGGGGCGGGGGGCGGTGGGGCCAGAGCCGGCTATCCTGTTGCACCGTGGGGTGGGGTTTGGGGTGGGTTGCCACGGGTCGGGGGGCCGGTGGGTCGTTTGGGTTTGGGTGGGAGTGCTCCGCGTGTGTCCTCTCTGCCCGGGTGGCCGGCGACTTGCCCTGTGCGGTGCGCCGGTGTGTCTCTCCGGAGCCCCGGCGGCGGCGAGGAGCCCGCCCGGCGTGAGGCCCGGGCCCGAGGCCCGGGTGTGCGGCGGAGAGGAAGTCCACGGTGGGCTGGGGGTCCGGGGGCCCAGGGCACGGTTTGCCGCCGTGGGCTGTCCCGCGCCGGGTGCAGGGGATGTCCCGGAGTGCGGGGCGGGGCCGGAGAAGAGACCCAGCGGCACTTAGGGATCCCGCCGCCCGGCCCGGCCCCGTGTGGGGCCCAGGGCTGGGGCTCGGCTGCCGGCCGAACGGAAGGGCTGGGACGCTCTGCTGCTGCCGCCGCCGCCGCCGCCTGGCGGTGCTGCTGCAGCGGGGGAGAGGGGAGGAAGGCCCGGGCGGGGGCAGCGGGCCGCGCCGGGGGGCCGGGGGCCGAGCGCGAAAGGGGGGGCGGGCGCGGAGCGCGGGGGGCCCCCCACCCCCCCGACCCCCCACGGGCCGGCGGGCGGGACAAAAGAAGAGGCAAAAGCCTACAGCACCCGGTATTCCCAGGCGGTCTCCCATCCAAGTACTAACCAGGCCCGACCCTGCTTAGCTTCCGAGATCAGACGAGATCGGGCGCGTTCAGGGTGGTATGGCCGTAGACGGCGGCGGCTGGCCCCGGACGCCTCAAGAGGCCGAGCTGCTGCGACGTGGCCCTCCGGGCCCAGCGCCCCGACCCCCACCCCCGACACCCCCGCGCCGTCCTGCAGCCCCGTAGCCTTCAAAGCCTTGCTCGGCAGCTGCTACACAGCACAGAAGCAACACTTTGCCGCAGACACATATACAAATGACAGCAAAAATCAAAGACCAATAGGACATCTCTTCAAAGCACGGAGGACACAAACGGGAGGACAACGTGTGACTTGTCAGATTCTACAGACGGCAGGAGCCCACATGAAGGCTCAGGGAAATATTCCAAAGGAGTGGGACATGGCTCCGAGCTCCCCGGACATGAGCAGACTGGCTTCGGCTGACAGCAGCTCTTAGATTGTCACAGTGGAGCCAGGAAAGTAGAAAGTTCCTTCCTCGCCTTTCCTGCTTGGCGCAGTAGCAAGTAGTCCACGGTGATACGGTGAATGGATACGATTATTCTGTGGCATCACGCAAAGAGCGAATGCTGTGGGTGTCTTTGAGAACTGGGAATTTGGGTGTGAGAGAAAGAGGTGAAATCGATAAAGTATAGAGTAAAAAGCCTCTAATTTCTCAGTTTCCATTTGGATTCTCAGTGTAAGCTCAATGTATTTTTCTTTAGTTTTTTAATCTAATTCTATTTTATTGTTTAGTTTTTAGTTGTTTCCCATGGAAAGTGCTGAGAAATAGGTGCAAACTCAACAGCAGTGCATTTCACCAGCATCTAGGTCGTGGTCTCCACAAACCATTGTTATTAAACGGTCCTAAGACCTACTGGAGACATAGGCTGACTTCAAGTCTGGGGCGGGAAATGGACGCTTCTTATGCTGGGAAGCGTGGATGCTATGACATCCAACAGGACGAGGGTCACGTCAAAAGACACAGGAACCAGAATGAGTAGACTCCCGTTTGCCAAACACAGGACAGTCTGATCACCAGTAAGTATAATAATTGCAAGATATCGAAACACATTAAATATGCTTAAATCCACGATTACACCCCTCACAGCGGCAAAACTGACTCGGGTCACTGTGGACAGCGGTAGGAAACAAAGGGAAATGGTGACAGCCGGGGCCGCCCCCAACTAGTTGGGATGTGTGGACACTCTTTCAAAAGACATCTCAACCCATCACCATGTATGCACTGTATTTGCACTGGATTCAAAGAAACTGAAGTGAGTGTATGTGTCTCAGGGAAACGCAGACATCGAGTACTTGCTGTTATCTCTAATACGGTTAAATGTTTAGATGGAATAATGTGGCTGTGATTACACTGAAAAAGGAAAGAAAGCCTCCACCTTTGATAGAAACATATTGACCCTTTATCGATGGAGGGATATTACTAAGGGGATCATGAACTTAAGGTAGGAGGGGTATAAAAGAAACAAGATCTGGCTGGCCAAGGGTTGGTGATTTCTTGAGTCAGGGTAGTGAGTATGTATTCTACTATTCTGTCTGTTTTTGTTTCTATTTCAAATTTCCCATAATAAAAGGTGTCAAAAGATACCACGAAGAGGGTAAAAAACAAGCCGCAAACAGGACAAGGCATCTGTAGCGCATATACTTGGCAAGATATTACTATTACAGAATATCTATGTGTAATATGCTTCATACGCATTTGGCACTGTATCCTCACTATTAATCAGGGAAATAGGAAATAAACAATGAAGCAAGGTGTAGTTTCAAACTCACCAGATTGAGGAAACTTAAAAAACCGATCGCTGTGTTGGCTGGGAGGAAAACTCTTACCCACACCCTGCTGATACGGGAGGTGAAGTGATAGAACCATTTGGAAAACAATGTAGCATAAATGGATATGAATCCACACTGGCGTCATTCAGGAGCAAGCGTATTCTCTGAGGAGCACGTACCAGAGAGAAGATAGGGCACGTGTGACCAGGAATCGTCTAGGGTAATACTCACGGGAGCCCTGTGTACACGGACCTAGTCAAAGATCGGATAAAGATATTTCGATTGCTTCGTGCAGTGCCATTCTATAGCAGTGCTGATGAACTGCAGCTTCCTGTGTCAGCAAGGAGTATTCCCCAAACAGAAGGTTTCCCCTGGCACACAAGTTACCCAGAATGCATCCACAATGGTTCCACACGTATTATATAAACTGTGAAAATAACAAACTACCTCAATGAGACAGTCATATAACAGAGAGCAAAAACTTTAAAAGGAAAAGCAAGCAAAATGCTGACAGTCGAGATGGGATTTGTTGGGGAGAAGTGTTTCTTTGGTTGCATGCCTTCAGGAAAAGATACACAGCGGCTTGCGACCTATGAATAAACTCCCAGTTTTATAAGGTGAGTGGTAGAGTGTTGGTACAGTTAACTCGATTTAATCTAATAATAATAATAATATTATTATTATTCTTCTTCAACATGTCCATTTCCCTAATTAAAAGAAAAGGAGAAAGAAACAGATTGTAAGTTTCTAGTTATAAACCCTGTTTAAATTTGATTATTTATTAATTTGGGGGAAATGATTAGTTTGGGGGCTCTGTGTCCATCTATCGAGGAATACAGTATAGCCTCTCCATCGATTTGGGCCATCATTTATGTTTGTTACTAAGTTTTCCATCTAAGTTGGCACGTTTTTCCCGTAGGTGCTGTGTAGATTCTCTGTGACTTTGACTGTGATCCTTTTTAAAAATTGCATTCATTATTGTGTATTTGCTAGGAAATAAGAAATATCGAAACTATCGATTGAACGTTGATTTCATGTAGAGCTGTCTTGCGGGACTCACCTAGGCTTTCTACAGGTCTCCCATGCCTAGGGGCAAACAGTGTATTTTGAGAACCGTAGGAGGTGAGGACAATGAACGAGGTGATTTTTCCTTTCCCACCTATTATTAGTGTTTTCCCTTGTTTTAGTGTGTATTTTAGAGCGTCTGTTGCAGTATTGACCAGAAGAATCTCATTATCAACACCCTGGTCTTGCTCGTGACTTTCCAAAGAATGTTTTTACTTCTGAATCCTTAAGACTATTTTCTAAGGATTTAGACTTTTGAAAAGAGTTTCTAGATGTCTTCTCTTCTGGATTCTTAAATTATTTTATCGTGAACGAATGGCCAACTGTTCAGATTCTATTCTTCTGCATATATGGATAGGATCAAATTTCTCCTCTCATAGGGTAACGTGGTCGTCTACTTGGACAACCTTAGAATTTGTCCTGAATTCAGAGCCGGTCCGTCAGAAGTTCCGGAGGCCCGGACCTGCGGCAGGTGTCTGAGGGGCGACAGCCTCGGGGACTGAGCCTCCACATGTCAAACCTGACCCTCTCTCCAGGGGCCACGGGACAGGGTCCGGGCCGGCCGGGGGCGGGAGCCGGGGCGGGCGCGGAGGGCGGAGGGGCCCCGGGCCACCCCACCCCACCCCCCCCCCGTTTCCAGCCCAGGGGGGTGGGACAGAAAAAGAGGCACAGCAAAAAGCCTAGGGCACCCGGTATTCCCAGGCGGTCTCCCATGCAAGTACTAACCGGGCCCGACCCTGCTTAGCTCCCGAGATCAGAGGGAATCGGGCGGGCGGGCGCGTTGCGTTCGGGGTGGTATGGCCACAGAGGCCGGCGGCCGCCCCCGGACGCCTCAAGAGGCCGAGCTGCTGCTACGCGTCCCTCCCTGCCCAGTCGGGTCCCTCCCGCCGCCCTGGCCCTTCGCTAGCCCACCTGCCCCTATGGGGGGGCGGGCGCAGGCGGAGCCTGACGGGTCTCGCGCGCACCCCCATGCCCCACCCGAACCGCGGACGCACCGCCGTCGCACATCCCAAGGAGCAGACCCACGGGCACGCGCGCAGGGACAGACTTCCACGCGTGGGGGCGGAGGGCCAGAGCCCGAGAGTGCGCGCGAGAGGGCCCTCCGCCGCCTCGCGCCAGGGCACGGCGGGGAGGGGCTTGCGGGCAGGGCCAGGACAAGGAGGCAGGGCCGTGGCTGCCGCTGGTCCTTCACCCGGAGGTCCTGAAGACGTGCAGTGTCCCCCCCACCGCGCCACCCCACCCCCGTCTGGGGAGGACCGTTCTGCCCCGATTCCCGTCAGGGCCTGCGTGTGGCAGCAGGCCCCGCGCGGGGGCGGGGCCGGAGGCGGGGGGCGGTGGGGCCAGAGCCGGCTATCCTGTTGCACCGTGGGGTGGGGTTTGGGGTGGGTTGCCACGGGTCGGGGGGCCGGTGGGTCGTTTGGGTTTGGGTGGGAGTGCTCCGCGTGTGTCCTCTCTGCCCGGGTGGCCGGCGACTTGCCCTGTGCGGTGCGCCGGTGTGTCTCTCCGGAGCCCCGGCGGCGGCGAGGAGCCCGCCCGGCGTGAGGCCCGGGCCCGAGGCCCGGGTGTGCGGCGGAGAGGAAGTCCACGGTGGGCTGGGGGTCCGGGGGCCCAGGGCACGGTTTGCCGCCGTGGGCTGTCCCGCGCCGGGTGCAGGGGATGTCCCGGAGTGCGGGGCGGGGCCGGAGAAGAGACCCAGCGGCACTTAGGGATCCCGCCGCCCGGCCCGGCCCCGTGTGGGGCCCAGGGCTGGGGCTCGGCTGCCGGCCGAACGGAAGGGCTGGGACGCTCTGCTGCTGCCGCCGCCGCCGCCGCCTGGCGGTGCTGCTGCAGCGGGGGAGAGGGGAGGAAGGCCCGGGCGGGGGCAGCGGGCCGCGCCGGGGGGCCGGGGGCCGAGCGCGAAAGGGGGGGCGGGCGCGGAGCGCGGGGGGCCCCCCACCCCCCCGACCCCCCACGGGCCGGCGGGCGGGACAAAAGAAGAGGCAAAAGCCTACAGCACCCGGTATTCCCAGGCGGTCTCCCATCCAAGTACTAACCAGGCCCGACCCTGCTTAGCTTCCGAGATCAGACGAGATCGGGCGCGTTCAGGGTGGTATGGCCGTAGACGGCGGCGGCTGGCCCCGGACGCCTCAAGAGGCCGAGCTGCTGCGACGTGGCCCTCCGGGCCCAGCGCCCCGACCCCCACCCCCGACACCCCCGCGCCGTCCTGCAGCCCCGTAGCCTTCAAAGCCTTGCTCGGCAGCTGCTACACAGCACAGAAGCAACACTTTGCCGCAGACACATATACAAATGACAGCAAAAATCAAAGACCAATAGGACATCTCTTCAAAGCACGGAGGACACAAACGGGAGGACAACGTGTGACTTGTCAGATTCTACAGACGGCAGGAGCCCACATGAAGGCTCAGGGAAATATTCCAAAGGAGTGGGACATGGCTCCGAGCTCCCCGGACATGAGCAGACTGGCTTCGGCTGACAGCAGCTCTTAGATTGTCACAGTGGAGCCAGGAAAGTAGAAAGTTCCTTCCTCGCCTTTCCTCCTTGGCGCAGTAGCAAGTAGTCCACGGTGATACGGTGAATGGATACGATTATTCTGTGGCATCACGCAAAGAGCGAATGCTGTGGGTGTCTTTGAGAACTGGGAATTTGGGTGTGAGAGAAAGAGGTGAAATCGATAAAGTATAGAGTAAAAAGCCTCTAATTTCTCAGTTTCCATTTGGATTCTCAGTGTAAGCTCAATGTATTTTTCTTTAGTTTTTTAATCTAATTCTATTTTATTGTTTAGTTTTTAGTTGTTTCCCATGGAAAGTGCTGAGAAATAGGTGCAAACTCAACAGCAGTGCATTTCACCAGCATCTAGGTCGTGGTCTCCACAAACCATTGTTATTAAACGGTCCTAAGACCTACTGGAGACATAGGCTGACTTCAAGTCTGGGGCGGGAAATGGACGCTTCTTATGCTGGGAAGCGTGGATGCTATGACATCCAACAGGACGAGGGTCACGTCAAAAGACACAGGAACCAGAATGAGTAGACTCCCGTTTGCCAAACACAGGACAGTCTGATCACCAGTAAGTATAATAATTGCAAGATATCGAAACACATTAAATATGCTTAAATCCACGATTACACCCCTCACAGCGGCAAAACTGACTCGGGTCACTGTGGACAGCGGTAGGAAACAAAGGGAAATGGTGACAGCCGGGGCCGCCCCCAACTAGTTGGGATGTGTGGACACTCTTTCAAAAGACATCTCAACCCATCACCATGTATGCACTGTATTTGCACTGGATTCAAAGAAACTGAAGTGAGTGTATGTGTCTCAGGGAAACGCAGACATCGAGTACTTGCTGTTATCTCTAATACGGTTAAATGTTTAGATGGAATAATGTGGCTGTGATTACACTGAAAAAGGAAAGAAAGCCTCCACCTTTGATAGAAACATATTGACCCTTTATCGATGGAGGGATATTACTAAGGGGATCATGAACTTAAGGTAGGAGGGGTATAAAAGAAACAAGATCTGGCTGGCCAAGGGTTGGTGATTTCTTGAGTCAGGGTAGTGAGTATGTATTCTACTATTCTGTCTGTTTTTGTTTCTATTTCAAATTTCCCATAATAAAAGGTGTCAAAAGATACCACGAAGAGGGTAAAAAACAAGCCGCAAACAGGACAAGGCATCTGTAGCGCATATACTTGGCAAGATATTACTATTACAGAATATCTATGTGTAATATGCTTCATACGCATTTGGCACTGTATCCTCACTATTAATCAGGGAAATAGGAAATAAACAATGAAGCAAGGTGTAGTTTCAAACTCACCAGATTGAGGAAACTTAAAAAACCGATCGCTGTGTTGGCTGGGAGGAAAACTCTTACCCACACCCTGCTGATACGGGAGGTGAAGTGATAGAACCATTTGGAAAACAATGTAGCATAAATGGATATGAATCCACACTGGCGTCATTCAGGAGCAAGCGTATTCTCTGAGGAGCACGTACCAGAGAGAAGATAGGGCACGTGTGACCAGGAATCGTCTAGGGTAATACTCACGGGAGCCCTGTGTACACGGACCTAGTCAAAGATCGGATAAAGATATTTCGATTGCTTCGTGCAGTGCCATTCTATAGCAGTGCTGATGAACTGCAGCTTCCTGTGTCAGCAAGGAGTATTCCCCAAACAGAAGGTTTCCCCTGGCACACAAGTTACCCAGAATGCATCCACAATGGTTCCACACGTATTATATAAACTGTGAAAATAACAAACTACCTCAATGAGACAGTCATATAACAGAGAGCAAAAACTTTAAAAGGAAAAGCAAGCAAAATGCTGACAGTCGAGATGGGATTTGTTGGGGAGAAGTGTTTCTTTGGTTGCATGCCTTCAGGAAAAGATACACAGCGGCTTGCGACCTATGAATAAACTCCCAGTTTTATAAGGTGAGTGGTAGAGTGTTGGTACAGTTAACTCGATTTAATCTAATAATAATAATAATATTATTATTATTCTTCTTCAACATGTCCATTTCCCTAATTAAAAGAAAAGGAGAAAGAAACAGATTGTAAGTTTCTAGTTATAAACCCTGTTTAAATTTGATTATTTATTAATTTGGGGGAAATGATTAGTTTGGGGGCTCTGTGTCCATCTATCGAGGAATACAGTATAGCCTCTCCATCGATTTGGGCCATCATTTATGTTTGTTACTAAGTTTTCCATCTAAGTTGGCACGTTTTTCCCGTAGGTGCTGTGTAGATTCTCTGTGACTTTGACTGTGATCCTTTTTAAAAATTGCATTCATTATTGTGTATTTGCTAGGAAATAAGAAATATCGAAACTATCGATTGAACGTTGATTTCATGTAGAGCTGTCTTGCGGGACTCACCTAGGCTTTCTACAGGTCTCCCATGCCTAGGGGCAAACAGTGTATTTTGAGAACCGTAGGAGGTGAGGACAATGAACGAGGTGATTTTTCCTTTCCCACCTATTATTAGTGTTTTCCCTTGTTTTAGTGTGTATTTTAGAGCGTCTGTTGCAGTATTGACCAGAAGAATCTCATTATCAACACCCTGGTCTTGCTCGTGACTTTCCAAAGAATGTTTTTACTTCTGAATCCTTAAGACTATTTTCTAAGGATTTAGACTTTTGAAAAGAGTTTCTAGATGTCTTCTCTTCTGGATTCTTAAATTATTTTATCGTGAACGAATGGCCAACTGTTCAGATTCTATTCTTCTGCATATATGGATAGGATCAAATTTCTCCTCTCATAGGGTAACGTGGTCGTCTACTTGGACAACCTTAGAATTTGTCCTGAATTCAGAGCCGGTCCGTCAGAAGTTCCGGAGGCCCGGACCTGCGGCAGGTGTCTGAGGGGCGACAGCCTCGGGGACTGAGCCTCCACATGTCAAACCTGACCCTCTCTCCAGGGGCCACGGGACAGGGTCCGGGCCGGCCGGGGGCGGGAGCCGGGGCGGGCGCGGAGGGCGGAGGGGCCCCGGGCCACCCCACCCCACCCCCCCCCCGTTTCCAGCCCAGGGGGGTGGGACAGAAAAAGAGGCACAGCAAAAAGCCTAGGGCACCCGGTATTCCCAGGCGGTCTCCCATGCAAGTACTAACCGGGCCCGACCCTGCTTAGCTCCCGAGATCAGAGGGAATCGGGCGGGCGGGCGCGTTGCGTTCGGGGTGGTATGGCCACAGAGGCCGGCGGCCGCCCCCGGACGCCTCAAGAGGCCGAGCTGCTGCTACGCGTCCCTCCCTGCCCAGTCGGGTCCCTCCCGCCGCCCTGGCCCTTCGCTAGCCCACCTGCCCCTATGGGGGGGCGGGCGCAGGCGGAGCCTGACGGGTCTCGCGCGCACCCCCCTGCCCCACCCGAACCGCGGACGCACCGCCGTCGCACATCCCAAGGAGCAGACCCACGGGCACGCGCGCAGGGACAGACTTCCACGCGTGGGGGCGGAGGGCCAGAGCCCGAGAGTGCGCGCGAGAGGGCCCTCCGCCGCCTCGCGCCAGGGCACGGCGGGGAGGGGCTTGCGGGCAGGGCCAGGACAAGGAGGCAGGGCCGTGGCTGCCGCTGGTCCTTCACCCGGAGGTCCTGAAGACGTGCAGTGTCCCCCCCACCGCGCCACCCCACCCCCGTCTGGGGAGGACCGTTCTGCCCCGATTCCCGTCAGGGCCTGCGTGTGGCAGCAGGCCCCGCGCGGGGGCGGGGCCGGGGGCGGGGGGCGGTGGGGCCAGAGCCGGCTATCCTGTTGCACCGTGGGGTGGGGTTTGGGGTGGGTTGCCACGGGTCGGGGGGCCGGTGGGTCGTTTGGGTTTGGGTGGGAGTGCTCCGCGTGTGTCCTCTCTGCCCGGGTGGCCGGCGACTTGCCCTGTGCGGTGCGCCGGTGTGTCTCTCGGGAGCCCCGGCGGCGGCGAGGAGCCCGCCCGGCGTGAGGCCCGGGCCCGAGGCCCGGGTGTGCGGCGGAGAGGAAGTCCACGGTGGGCTGGGGGTCCGGGGGCCCAGGGCACGGTTTGCCGCCGTGGGCTGTCCCGCGCCGGGTGCAGGGGATGTCCCGGAGTGCGGGGCGGGGCCGGAGAAGAGACCCAGCGGCACTTAGGGATCCCGCCGCCCGGCCCGGCCCCGTGTGGGGCCCAGGGCTGGGGCTCGGCTGCCGGCCGAACGGAAGGGCTGGGACGCTCTGCTGCTGCCGCCGCCGCCGCCGCCTGGCGGTGCTGCTGCAGCGGGGGAGAGGGGAGGAAGGCCCGGGCGGGGGCAGCGGGCCGCGCCGGGGGGCCGGGGGCCGAGCGCGAAAGGGGGGGCGGGCGCGGAGCGCGGGGGGCCCCCCACCCCCCCGACCCCCCACGGGCCGGCGGGCGGGACAAAAGAAGAGGCAAAAGCCTACAGCACCCGGTATTCCCAGGCGGTCTCCCATCCAAGTACTAACCAGGCCCGACCCTGCTTAGCTTCCGAGATCAGACGAGATCGGGCGCGTTCAGGGTGGTATGGCCGTAGACGGCGGCGGCTGGCCCCGGACGCCTCAAGAGGCCGAGCTGCTGCGACGTGGCCCTCCGGGCCCAGCGCCCCGACCCCCACCCCCGACACCCCCGCGCCGTCCTGCAGCCCCGTAGCCTTCAAAGCCTTGCTCGGCAGCTGCTACACAGCACAGAAGCAACACTTTGCCGCAGACACATATACAAATGACAGCAAAAATCAAAGACCAATAGGACATCTCTTCAAAGCACGGAGGACACAAACGGGAGGACAACGTGTGACTTGTCAGATTCTACAGACGGCAGGAGCCCACATGAAGGCTCAGGGAAATATTCCAAAGGAGTGGGACATGGCTCCGAGCTCCCCGGACATGAGCAGACTGGCTTCGGCTGACAGCAGCTCTTAGATTGTCACAGTGGAGCCAGGAAAGTAGAAAGTTCCTTCCTCGCCTTTCCTCCTTGGCGCAGTAGCAAGTAGTCCACGGTGATACGGTGAATGGATACGATTATTCTGTGGCATCACGCAAAGAGCGAATGCTGTGGGTGTCTTTGAGAACTGGGAATTTGGGTGTGAGAGAAAGAGGTGAAATCGATAAAGTATAGAGTAAAAAGCCTCTAATTTCTCAGTTTCCATTTGGATTCTCAGTGTAAGCTCAATGTATTTTTCTTTAGTTTTTTAATCTAATTCTATTTTATTGTTTAGTTTTTAGTTGTTTCCCATGGAAAGTGCTGAGAAATAGGTGCAAACTCAACAGCAGTGCATTTCACCAGCATCTAGGTCGTGGTCTCCACAAACCATTGTTATTAAACGGTCCTAAGACCTACTGGAGACATAGGCTGACTTCAAGTCTGGGGCGGGAAATGGACGCTTCTTATGCTGGGAAGCGTGGATGCTATGACATCCAACAGGACGAGGGTCACGTCAAAAGACACAGGAACCAGAATGAGTAGACTCCCGTTTGCCAAACACAGGACAGTCTGATCACCAGTAAGTATAATAATTGCAAGATATCGAAACACATTAAATATGCTTAAATCCACGATTACACCCCTCACAGGGGCAAAACTGACTCGGGTCACTGTGGACAGCGGTAGGAAACAAAGGGAAATGGTGACAGCCGGGGCCGCCCCCAACTAGTTGGGATGTGTGGACACTCTTTCAAAAGACATCTCAACCCATCACCATGTATGCACTGTATTTGCACTGGATTCAAAGAAACTGAAGTGAGTGTATGTGTCTCAGGGAAACGCAGACATCGAGTACTTGCTGTTATCTCTAATACGGTTAAATGTTTAGATGGAATAATGTGGCTGTGATTACACTGAAAAAGGAAAGAAAGCCTCCACCTTTGATAGAAACATATTGACCCTTTATCGATGGAGGGATATTACTAAGGGGATCATGAACTTAAGGTAGGAGGGGTATAAAAGAAACAAGATCTGGCTGGCCAAGGGTTGGTGATTTCTTGAGTCAGGGTAGTGAGTATGTATTCTACTATTCTGTCTGTTTTTGTTTCTATTTCAAATTTCCCATAATAAAAGGTGTCAAAAGATACCACGAAGAGGGTAAAAAACAAGCCGCAAACAGGACAAGGCATCTGTAGCGCATATACTTGGCAAGATATTACTATTACAGAATATCTATGTGTAATATGCTTCATACGCATTTGGCACTGTATCCTCACTATTAATCAGGGAAATAGGAAATAAACAATGAAGCAAGGTGTAGTTTCAAACTCACCAGATTGAGGAAACTTAAAAAACCGATCGCTGTGTTGGCTGGGAGGAAAACTCTTACCCACACCCTGCTGATACGGGAGGTGAAGTGATAGAACCATTTGGAAAACAATGTAGCATAAATGGATATGAATCCACACTGGCGTCATTCAGGAGCAAGCGTATTCTCTGAGGAGCACGTACCAGAGAGAAGATAGGGCACGTGTGACCAGGAATCGTCTAGGGTAATACTCACGGGAGCCCTGTGTACACGGACCTAGTCAAAGATCGGATAAAGATATTTCGATTGCTTCGTGCAGTGCCATTCTATAGCAGTGCTGATGAACTGCAGCTTCCTGTGTCAGCAAGGAGTATTCCCCAAACAGAAGGTTTCCCCTGGCACACAAGTTACCCAGAATGCATCCACAATGGTTCCACACGTATTATATAAACTGTGAAAATAACAAACTACCTCAATGAGACAGTCATATAACAGAGAGCAAAAACTTTAAAAGGAAAAGCAAGCAAAATGCTGACAGTCGAGATGGGATTTGTTGGGGAGAAGTGTTTCTTTGGTTGCATGCCTTCAGGAAAAGATACACAGCGGCTTGCGACCTATGAATAAACTCCCAGTTTTATAAGGTGAGTGGTAGAGTGTTGGTACAGTTAACTCGATTTAATCTAATAATAATAATAATATTATTATTATTCTTCTTCAACATGTCCATTTCCCTAATTAAAAGAAAAGGAGAAAGAAACAGATTGTAAGTTTCTAGTTATAAACCCTGTTTAAATTTGATTATTTATTAATTTGGGGGAAATGATTAGTTTGGGGGCTCTGTGTCCATCTATCGAGGAATACAGTATAGCCTCTCCATCGATTTGGGCCATCATTTATGTTTGTTACTAAGTTTTCCATCTAAGTTGGCACGTTTTTCCCGTAGGTGCTGTGTAGATTCTCTGTGACTTTGACTGTGATCCTTTTTAAAAATTGCATTCATTATTGTGTATTTGGTAGGAAATAAGAAATATCGAAACTATCGATTGAACGTTGATTTCATGTAGAGCTGTCTTGCGGGACTCACCTAGGCTTTCTACAGGTCTCCCATGCCTAGGGGCAAACAGTGTATTTTGAGAACCGTAGGAGGTGAGGACAATGAACGAGGTGATTTTTCCTTTCCCACCTATTATTAGTGTTTTCCCTTGTTTTAGTGTGTATTTTAGAGCGTCTGTTGCAGTATTGACCAGAAGAATCTCATTATCAACACCCTGGTCTTGCTCGTGACTTTCCAAAGAATGTTTTTACTTCTGAATCCTTAAGACTATTTTCTAAGGATTTAGACTTTTGAAAAGAGTTTCTAGATGTCTTCTCTTCTGGATTCTTAAATTATTTTATCGTGAACGAATGGCCAACTGTTCAGATTCTATTCTTCTGCATATATGGATAGGATCAAATTTCTCCTCTCATAGGGTAACGTGGTCGTCTACTTGGACAACCTTAGAATTTGTCCTGAATTCAGAGCCGGTCCGTCAGAAGTTCCGGAGGCCCGGACCTGCGGCAGGTGTCTGAGGGGCGACAGCCTCGGGGACTGAGCCTCCACATGTCAAACCTGACCCTCTCTCCAGGGGCCACGGGACAGGGTCCGGGCCGGCCGGGGGCGGGAGCCGGGGCGGGCGCGGAGGGCGGAGGGGCCCCGGGCCACCCCACCCCACCCCCCCCCCGTTTCCAGCCCAGGGGGGTGGGACAGAAAAAGAGGCACAGCAAAAAGCCTAGGGCACCCGGTATTCCCAGGCGGTCTCCCATGCAAGTACTAACCGGGCCCGACCCTGCTTAGCTCCCGAGATCAGAGGGAATCGGGCGGGCGGGCGCGTTGCGTTCGGGGTGGTATGGCCACAGAGGCCGGCGGCCGCCCCCGGACGCCTCAAGAGGCCGAGCTGCTGCTACGCGTCCCTCCCTGCCCAGTCGGGTCCCTCCCGCCGCCCTGGCCCTTCGCTAGCCCACCTGCCCCTATGGGGGGGCGGGCGCAGGCGGAGCCTGACGGGTCTCGCGCGCACCCCCCTGCCCCACCCGAACCGCGGACGCACCGCCGTCGCACATCCCAAGGAGCAGACCCACGGGCACGCGCGCAGGGACAGACTTCCACGCGTGGGGGCGGAGGGCCAGAGCCCGAGAGTGCGCGCGAGAGGGCCCTCCGCCGCCTCGCGCCAGGGCACGGCGGGGAGGGGCTTGCGGGCAGGGCCAGGACAAGGAGGCAGGGCCGTGGCTGCCGCTGGTCCTTCACCCGGAGGTCCTGAAGACGTGCAGTGTCCCCCCCACCGCGCCACCCCACCCCCGTCTGGGGAGGACCGTTCTGCCCCGATTCCCGTCAGGGCCTGCGTGTGGCAGCAGGCCCCGCGCGGGGGCGGGGCCGGGGGCGGGGGGCGGTGGGGCCAGAGCCGGCTATCCTGTTGCACCGTGGGGTGGGGTTTGGGGTGGGTTGCCACGGGTCGGGGGGCCGGTGGGTCGTTTGGGTTTGGGTGGGAGTGCTCCGCGTGTGTCCTCTCTGCCCGGGTGGCCGGCGACTTGCCCTGTGCGGTGCGCCGGTGTGTCTCTCCGGAGCCCCGGCGGCGGCGAGGAGCCCGCCCGGCGTGAGGCCCGGGCCCGAGGCCCGGGTGTGCGGCGGAGAGGAAGTCCACGGTGGGCTGGGGGTCCGGGGGCCCAGGGCACGGTTTGCCGCCGTGGGCTGTCCCGCGCCGGGTGCAGGGGATGTCCCGGAGTGCGGGGCGGGGCCGGAGAAGAGACCCAGCGGCACTTAGGGATCCCGCCGCCCGGCCCGGCCCCGTGTGGGGCCCAGGGCTGGGGCTCGGCTGCCGGCCGAACGGAAGGGCTGGGACGCTCTGCTGCTGCCGCCGCCGCCGCCGCCTGGCGGTGCTGCTGCAGCGGGGGAGAGGGGAGGAAGGCCCGGGCGGGGGCAGCGGGCCGCGCCGGGGGGCCGGGGGCCGAGCGCGAAAGGGGGGGCGGGCGCGGAGCGCGGGGGGCCCCCCACCCCCCCGACCCCCCACGGGCCGGCGGGCGGGACAAAAGAAGAGGCAAAAGCCTACAGCACCCGGTATTCCCAGGCGGTCTCCCATCCAAGTACTAACCAGGCCCGACCCTGCTTAGCTTCCGAGATCAGACGAGATCGGGCGCGTTCAGGGTGGTATGGCCGTAGACGGCGGCGGCTGGCCCCGGACGCCTCAAGAGGCCGAGCTGCTGCGACGTGGCCCTCCGGGCCCAGCGCCCCGACCCCCACCCCCGACACCCCCGCGCCGTCCTGCAGCCCCGTAGCCTTCAAAGCCTTGCTCGGCAGCTGCTACACAGCACAGAAGCAACACTTTGCCGCAGACACATATACAAATGACAGCAAAAATCAAAGACCAATAGGACATCTCTTCAAAGCACGGAGGACACAAACGGGAGGACAACGTGTGACTTGTCAGATTCTACAGACGGCAGGAGCCCACATGAAGGCTCAGGGAAATATTCCAAAGGAGTGGGACATGGCTCCGAGCTCCCCGGACATGAGCAGACTGGCTTCGGCTGACAGCAGCTCTTAGATTGTCACAGTGGAGCCAGGAAAGTAGAAAGTTCCTTCCTCGCCTTTCCTCCTTGGCGCAGTAGCAAGTAGTCCACGGTGATACGGTGAATGGATACGATTATTCTGTGGCATCACGCAAAGAGCGAATGCTGTGGGTGTCTTTGAGAACTGGGAATTTGGGTGTGAGAGAAAGAGGTGAAATCGATAAAGTATAGAGTAAAAAGCCTCTAATTTCTCAGTTTCCATTTGGATTCTCAGTGTAAGCTCAATGTATTTTTCTTTAGTTTTTTAATCTAATTCTATTTTATTGTTTAGTTTTTAGTTGTTTCCCATGGAAAGTGCTGAGAAATAGGTGCAAACTCAACAGCAGTGCATTTCACCAGCATCTAGGTCGTGGTCTCCACAAACCATTGTTATTAAACGGTCCTAAGACCTACTGGAGACATAGGCTGACTTCAAGTCTGGGGCGGGAAATGGACGCTTCTTATGCTGGGAAGCGTGGATGCTATGACATCCAACAGGACGAGGGTCACGTCAAAAGACACAGGAACCAGAATGAGTAGACTCCCGTTTGCCAAACACAGGACAGTCTGATCACCAGTAAGTATAATAATTGCAAGATATCGAAACACATTAAATATGCTTAAATCCACGATTACACCCCTCACAGGGGCAAAACTGACTCGGGTCACTGTGGACAGCGGTAGGAAACAAAGGGAAATGGTGACAGCCGGGGCCGCCCCCAACTAGTTGGGATGTGTGGACACTCTTTCAAAAGACATCTCAACCCATCACCATGTATGCACTGTATTTGCACTGGATTCAAAGAAACTGAAGTGAGTGTATGTGTCTCAGGGAAACGCAGACATCGAGTACTTGCTGTTATCTCTAATACGGTTAAATGTTTAGATGGAATAATGTGGCTGTGATTACACTGAAAAAGGAAAGAAAGCCTCCACCTTTGATAGAAACATATTGACCCTTTATCGATGGAGGGATATTACTAAGGGGATCATGAACTTAAGGTAGGAGGGGTATAAAAGAAACAAGATCTGGCTGGCCAAGGGTTGGTGATTTCTTGAGTCAGGGTAGTGAGTATGTATTCTACTATTCTGTCTGTTTTTGTTTCTATTTCAAATTTCCCATAATAAAAGGTGTCAAAAGATACCACGAAGAGGGTAAAAAACAAGCCGCAAACAGGACAAGGCATCTGTAGCGCATATACTTGGCAAGATATTACTATTACAGAATATCTATGTGTAATATGCTTCATACGCATTTGGCACTGTATCCTCACTATTAATCAGGGAAATAGGAAATAAACAATGAAGCAAGGTGTAGTTTCAAACTCACCAGATTGAGGAAACTTAAAAAACCGATCGCTGTGTTGGCTGGGAGGAAAACTCTTACCCACACCCTGCTGATACGGGAGGTGAAGTGATAGAACCATTTGGAAAACAATGTAGCATAAATGGATATGAATCCACACTGGCGTCATTCAGGAGCAAGCGTATTCTCTGAGGAGCACGTACCAGAGAGAAGATAGGGCACGTGTGACCAGGAATCGTCTAGGGTAATACTCACGGGAGCCCTGTGTACACGGACCTAGTCAAAGATCGGATAAAGATATTTCGATTGCTTCGTGCAGTGCCATTCTATAGCAGTGCTGATGAACTGCAGCTTCCTGTGTCAGCAAGGAGTATTCCCCAAACAGAAGGTTTCCCCTGGCACACAAGTTACCCAGAATGCATCCACAATGGTTCCACACGTATTATATAAACTGTGAAAATAACAAACTACCTCAATGAGACAGTCATATAACAGAGAGCAAAAACTTTAAAAGGAAAAGCAAGCAAAATGCTGACAGTCGAGATGGGATTTGTTGGGGAGAAGTGTTTCTTTGGTTGCATGCCTTCAGGAAAAGATACACAGCGGCTTGCGACCTATGAATAAACTCCCAGTTTTATAAGGTGAGTGGTAGAGTGTTGGTACAGTTAACTCGATTTAATCTAATAATAATAATAATATTATTATTATTCTTCTTCAACATGTCCATTTCCCTAATTAAAAGAAAAGGAGAAAGAAACAGATTGTAAGTTTCTAGTTATAAACCCTGTTTAAATTTGATTATTTATTAATTTGGGGGAAATGATTAGTTTGGGGGCTCTGTGTCCATCTATCGAGGAATACAGTATAGCCTCTCCATCGATTTGGGCCATCATTTATGTTTGTTACTAAGTTTTCCATCTAAGTTGGCACGTTTTTCCCGTAGGTGCTGTGTAGATTCTCTGTGACTTTGACTGTGATCCTTTTTAAAAATTGCATTCATTATTGTGTATTTGCTAGGAAATAAGAAATATCGAAACTATCGATTGAACGTTGATTTCATGTAGAGCTGTCTTGCGGGACTCACCTAGGCTTTCTACAGGTCTCCCATGCCTAGGGGCAAACAGTGTATTTTGAGAACCGTAGGAGGTGAGGACAATGAACAAGGTGATTTTTCCTTTCCCACCTATTATTAGTGTTTTCCCTTGTTTTAGTGTGTATTTTAGAGCGTCTGTTGCAGTATTGACCAGAAGAATCTCATTATCAACACCCTGGTCTTGCTCGTGACTTTCCAAAGAATGTTTTTACTTCTGAATCCTTAAGACTATTTTCTAAGGATTTAGACTTTTGAAAAGAGTTTCTAGATGTCTTCTCTTCTGGATTCTTAAATTATTTTATCGTGAACGAATGGCCAACTGTTCAGATTCTATTCTTCTGCATATATGGATAGGATCAAATTTCTCCTCTCATAGGGTAACGTGGTCGTCTACTTGGACAACCTTAGAATTTGTCCTGAATTCAGAGCCGGTCCGTCAGAAGTTCCGGAGGCCCGGACCTGCGGCAGGTGTCTGAGGGGCGACAGCCTCGGGGACTGAGCCTCCACATGTCAAACCTGACCCTCTCTCCAGGGGCCACGGGACAGGGTCCGGGCCGGCCGGGGGCGGGAGCCGGGGCGGGCGCGGAGGGCGGAGGGGCCCCGGGCCACCCCACCCCACCCCCCCCCCCCGTTTCCAGCCCAGGGGGGTGGGACAGAAAAAGAGGCACAGCAAAAAGCCTAGGGCACCCGGTATTCCCAGGCGGTCTCCCATGCAAGTACTAACCGGGCCCGACCCTGCTTAGCTCCCGAGATCAGAGGGAATCGGGCGGGCGGGCGCGTTGCGTTCGGGGTGGTATGGCCACAGAGGCCGGCGGCCGCCCCCGGACGCCTCAAGAGGCCGAGCTGCTGCTACGCGTCCCTCCCTGCCCAGTCGGGTCCCTCCCCGCCGCCCTGGCCCTTCGCTAGCCCACCTGCCCGTATGGGGGGGCGGGCGCAGGCGGAGCCTGACGGGTCTCGCGCGCACCCCCCTGCCCCACCCGAACCGCGGAGGCACCGCCGTCGCACATCCCAAGGAGCAGACCCACGGGCACGCGCGCAGGGACAGACTTCCACGCGTGGGGGCGGAGGGCCAGAGCCCGAGAGTGCGCGCGAGAGGGCCCTCCGCCGCCTCGCGCCAGGGCACGGCGGGGAGGGGCTTGCGGGCAGGGCCAGGACAAGGAGGCAGGGCCGTGGCTGCCGCTGGTCCTTCACCCGGAGGTCCTGAAGACGTGCAGTGTCCCCCCCCACCGCGCCACCCCACCCCCGTCTGGGGAGGACCGTTCTGCCCCGATTCCCGTCAGGGCCTGCGTGTGGCAGCAGGCCCCGCGCGGGGGCGGGGCCGGGGGCGGGGGGCGGTGGGGCCAGAGCCGGCTATCCTGTTGCACCGTGGGGTGGGGTTTGGGGTGGGTTGCCACGGGTCGGGGGGCCGGTGGGTCGTTTGGGTTTGGGTGGGAGTGCTCCGCGTGTGTCCTCTCTGCCCGGGTGGCCGGCGACTTGCCCTGTGCGGTGCGCCGGTGTGTCTCTCCGGAGCCCCGGCGGCGGCGAGGAGCCCGCCCGGCGTGAGGCCCGGGCCCGAGGCCCGGGTGTGCGGCGGAGAGGAAGTCCACGGTGGGCTGGGGGTCCGGGGGGCCCAGGGCACGGTTTGCCGCCGTGGGCTGTCCCGCGCCGGGTGCAGGGGATGTCCCGGAGTGCGGGGCGGGGCGGAGAAGAGACCCAGCGGCACTTAGGGAGTCCCGCCGCCCGGCCCGGCCCCGTGTGGGGCCCAGGGCTGGGGCTCGGCTGCCGGCCGAACGGAAGGGCTGGGACGCTCTGCTGCTCCGCCGCCGCCGCCGCCGCCTGGGCGGTGCTGCTGCAGCGGGGGAGAGGGGAGGAAGGCCCGGGCGGGGGCAGCGGGGCCGCGCCGGGGGGCCGGGGGCCGAGCGCGAAAGGGGGGGGGCGGGCGCGGAGCGCGGGGGGGCCCCCCACCCCCCCGACCCCCCCACGGGCCGGCGGGCGGGACAAAAGAAGAGGCAAAAGCCTACAGCACCCGGTATTCCCAGGCGGTCTCCCATCCAAGTACTAACCAGGCCCGACCCTGCTTAGCTTCCGAGATCAGACGAGATCGGGCGCGTTCAGGGTGGTATGGCCGTAGACGGCGGCGGCCGGCCCCGGACGCCTCAAGAGGCCGAGCTGCTGCGACGTGGCCCTCCGGGCCCAGCGCCCCGACCCCCCACCCCCGACACCCCCCCCGCGCCGTCCTGCAGCCCCGTAGCCTTCAAAGCCTTGCTCGGCAGCTGCTACACAGCACAGAAGCAACACTTTGCCGCAGACACATATACAAATGACAGCAAAAATCAAAGACCAATAGGACATCTCTTCAAAGCACGGAGGACACAAACGGGAGGACAACGGTGTGACTTGTCAGATTCTACAGACGGCAGGAGCCCACATGAAGGCTCAGGGAAATATTCCAAAGGAGTGGGACATGGCTCCGAGCTCCCCGGACATGAGCAGACTGGCTTCGGCTGACAGCAGCTCTTAGATTGTCACAGTGAGCCAGGAAAGTAGAAAGTTCCTTCCTCGCCTTTCCTCCTTGGCGCAGTAGCAAGTAGTCCACGGTGATACGGTGAATGGATACGATTATTGTGTGGCATCACGCAAAGAGCGAATGCTGTGGGTGTCTTGAGAACTGGGAATTTGGGTGTGAGAGAAAGAGGTGAAATCGATAAAGTATAGAGTAAAAAGCCTCTAATTTCTCAGTTTCCATTTGGATTCTCAGTGTAAGCTCAATGTATTTTTCTTTAGTTTTTTAATCTAATTCTATTTTATTGTTTAGTTTTTAGTTGTTTCCCATGGAAAGTGCTGAGAAATAGGTGCAAACTCAACAGCAGTGCATTTCACCAGCATCTAGGTCGTGGTCTCCACAAACCATTGTTATTAAACGGTCCTAAGACTTACTGGAGACATAGGCTGACTTCAAGTCTGGGGCGGGAAATGGACGCTTCTTATGCTGGGAAGCGTGGATGCTATGACATCCAACAGGACGAGGGTCACGTCAAAAGACACAGGAACCAGAATGAGTAGACTCCCGTTTGCCAAACACAGGACAGTCTGATCACCAGTAAGTATAATAAATGCAAGATATCGAAAACACATTAAATATGCTTAAATCCACGATTACACCCCTCACAGCGGCAAAACTGACTCGGGTCACTGTGGACAGCGGTAGGAAACAAAGGGAAATGGTGACAGCCGGGGGCCGCCCCCAACTAGTTGGGATGTGTGGACACTCTTTCAAAAGACATCTCAACCCATCACCATGTATGCACTGTATTTGCACTGGATTCAAAGAAACTGAAGTGAGTGTATGTGTCTCAGGGAAACGCAGACATCGAGTACTTGCTGTTATCTCTAATACGGTTAAATGTTTAGATGGAATAATGTGGCTGTGATTACACTGAAAAAGGAAAGAAAGCCTCCACCTTTGATAGAAACATATTGACCCTTTATCGATGGAGGGATATTACTAAGGGGATCATGAACTTAAGGTAGGAGGGGTATAAAAGAAACAAGATCTGGCTGGCCAAGGGTTGGTGATTTCTTGAGTCAGGGTAGTGAGTATGTATTCTACTATTCTGTCTGTTTTTGTTTCTATTTCAATTTCCCATAATAAAAGGTGTCAAAAGATACCACGAAGAGGGTAAAAAACAAGCCGCAAACAGGACAAGGCATCTGTAGCGCATATACTTGGCAAGATATTACTATTACAGAATATCTATGTGTAATATGCTTCATACGCATTTGGCACTGTATCCTCACTATAATCAGGGAAATAGGAAATAAACAATGAAGCAAGGTGTAGTTTCAAACTCACCAGATTGAGGAAACTTAAAAAACCGATCGCTGTGTTGGCTGGGAGGAAAACTCTTACCCACACCCTGCTGATACGGGAGGTGAAGTGATAGAACCATTTGGAAAACAATGTAGCATAAATGGATATGAATCCACACTGGCGTCATTCAGGAGCAAGCGTATTCTCTGAGGAGCACGTACCAGAGAGAAGATAGGGCACGTGTGACCAGGAATCGTCTAGGGTAATACTCACGGGAGCCCTGTGTACACGGACCTAGTCAAAGATCGGATAAAGATATTTCGATTGCTTCGTGCAGTGCCATTCTATAGCAGTGCTGATGAACTGCAGCTTCCTGTGTCAGCAAGGAGTATTCCCCAAACAGAAGGTTTCCCCTGGCACACAAGTTACCCAGAATGCATCCACAATGGTTCCACACGTATTATATAAACTGTGAAAATAACAAACTACCTCAATGAGACAGTCATATAACAGAGAGCAAAAACTTAAAAGGGAAAAGCAAGCAAAATGCTGACAGTCGAGATGGGATTTGTTGGGGAGAAGTGTTTCTTTGGTTGCATGCCTTCAGGAAAAGATACACAGCGGCTTGCGACCTATGAATAAACTCCCAGTTTTATAAGGTGAGTGGTAGAGTGTTGGTACAGTTAACTCGATTTAATCTAATAATAATAATAATATTGTTATTATTCTTCTTCAACATGTCCAATTTCCCTAATTAAAAGAAAAGGAGAAAGAAACAGATTGTAAGTTTCTAGTTATAAACCCTGTTTAAATTTGATTATTTATTAATTTGGGGGGAAATGATTAGTTTGGGGGCTCTGTGTCCATCTATCGAGGAATACAGTATAGCCTCTCCATCGATTTGGGCCATCATTTATGTTTGTTACTAAGTTTTCCATCTAAGTTGGCACGTTTTTCCCGTAGGTGCTGTGTAGATTCTCTGTGACTTTGACTGTGATCCTTTTAAAAATTGCATTCATTATTGTGTATTTGCTAGGAAATAAGAAATATCGAAACTATCGATTGAACGTTGATTTCATGTAGAGCTGTCTTGCGGGGACTCACCTAGGCTTTCTACAGGTCTCCCATGCCTAGGGGCAAACAGTGTATTTTGAGAACCGTAGGAGGTGAGGACAATGAACAAGGTGATTTTTCCTTTCCCACCTATTATTAGTGTTTTCCCTTGTTTTAGTGTGTATTTTAGAGCGTCTGTTGCAGTATTGACCAGAAGAATGTCATTATCAACACCCTGGTCTTGCTCGTGACTTTCCAAAGAATGTTTTTACTTCTGAATCCTTAAGACTATTTTCTAAGGATTTAGACTTTTGAAAAGAGTTTCTAGATGTCTTCTCTTCTGGATTCTTAAATTATTTTATCGTGAACGAATGGCCAACTGTTCAGATTCTATTCTTCTGCATATATGGATAGGATCAAATTTCTCCTCTCATAGGGTAACGTGGTCGTCTACTTGGACAACCTTAGAATTTGTCCTGAATTCAGAGCCGGTCCGTCAGAAGTTCCGGAGGCCCGGACCTGCGGCAGGTGTCTGAGGGGCGACAGCCTCGGGGACTGAGCCTCCACATGTCAAACCTGACCCTCTCTCCAGGGGCCACGGGACAGGGTCCGGGCCGGCCGGGGGCGGGAGCCGGGGCGGGCGCGGAGGGCGGAGGGGCCCCGGGCCACCCCACCCCACCCCCCCCCCGTTTCCAGCCCAGGGGGGTGGGACAGAAAAAGAGGCACAGCAAAAAGCCTAGGGCACCCGGTATTCCCAGGCGGTCTCCCATGCAAGTACTAACCGGGCCCGACCCTGCTTAGCTCCCGAGATCAGAGGGAATCGGGCGGGCGGGCGCGTTGCGTTCGGGGTGGTATGGCCACAGAGGCCGGCGGCCGCCCCCGGACGCCTCAAGAGGCCGAGCTGCTGCTACGCGTCCCTCCCTGCCCAGTCGGGTCCCTCCCGCCGCCCTGGCCCTTCGCTAGCCCACCTGCCCGTATGGGGGGGCGGGCGCAGGCGGAGCCTGACGGGTCTCGCGCGCACCCCCCCTGCCCCACCCGAACGGCGGACGCACCGCCGTCGCACATCCCAAGGAGCAGACCCACGGGCACGCGCGCAGGGACAGACTTCCACGCGTGGGGGCGGAGGGCCAGAGCCCGAGAGTGCGCGCGAGAGGGCCCTCCGCCGCCTCGCGCCAGGGCACGGCGGGGAGGGGCTTGCGGGCAGGGCCAGGACAAGGAGGCAGGGCCGTGGCTGCCGCTGGTCCTTCACCCGGAGGTCCTGAAGACGTGCAGTGTCCCCCCCACCGCGCCACCCCACCCCCGTCTGGGGAGGACCGTTCTGCCCCGATTCCCGTCAGGGCCTGCGTGTGGCAGCAGGCCCCGCGCGGGGGCGGGGCCGGGGGCGGGGGGCGGTGGGGCCAGAGCCGGCTATCCTGTTGCACCGTGGGGTGGGGTTTGGGGTGGGTTGCCACGGGTCGGGGGGCCGGTGGGTCGTTTGGGTTTGGGTGGGAGTGCTCCGCGTGTGTCCTCTCTGCCCGGGTGGCCGGCGACTTGCCCTGTGCGGTGCGCCGGTGTGTCTCTCCGGAGCCCCGGCGGCGGCGAGGAGCCCGCCCGGCGTGAGGCCCGGGCCCGAGGCCCGGGTGTGCGGCGGAGAGGAAGTCCACGGTGGGCTGGGGGTCCGGGGGCCCAGGGCACGGTTTGCCGCCGTGGGCTGTCCCGCGCCGGGTGCAGGGGATGTCCCGGAGTGCGGGGCGGGGCCGGAGAAGAGACCCAGCGGCACTTAGGGATCCCGCCGCCCGGCCCGGCCCCGTGTGGGGCCCAGGGCTGGGGCTCGGCTGCCGGCCGAACGGAAGGGCTGGGACGCTCTGCTGCTGCCGCCGCCGCCGCCGCCTGGCGGTGCTGCTGCAGCGGGGGAGAGGGGAGGAAGGCCCGGGCGGGGGCAGCGGGCCGCGCCGGGGGGCCGGGGGCCGAGCGCGAAAGGGGGGGCGGGCGCGGAGCGCGGGGGGCCCCCCACCCCCCCGACCCCCCACGGGCCGGCGGGCGGGACAAAAGAAGAGGCAAAAGCCTACAGCACCCGGTATTCCCAGGCGGTCTCCCATCCAAGTACTAACCAGGCCCGACCCTGCTTAGCTTCCGAGATCAGACGAGATCGGGCGCGTTCAGGGTGGTATGGCCGTAGACGGCGGCGGCTGGCCCCGTACGCCTCAAGAGGCGGAGCTGCTGCGACGTGGCCCTCCAGGCCCAGCGCCCCGACCCCCACCCCCGACACCCCCGCGCCGTCCTGCAGCCCCGTAGCCTTCAAAGCCTTGCTCGGCAGCTGCTACACAGCACAGAAGCAACACTTTGCCGCAGACACATATACAAATGACAGCAAAAATCAAAGACCAATAGGACATCTCTTCAAAGCACGGAGGACACAAACGGGAGGACAACGTGTGACTTGTCAGATTCTACAGACGGCAGGAGCCCACATGAAGGCTCAGGGAAATATTCCAAAGGAGTGGGACATGGCTCCGAGCTCCCCGGACATGAGCAGACTGGCTTCGGCTGACAGCAGCTCTTAGATTGTCACAGTGGAGCCAGGAAAGTAGAAAGTTCCTTCCTCGCCTTTCCTCCTTGGCGCAGTAGCAAGTAGTCCACGGTGATACGGTGAATGGATACGATTATTCTGTGGCATCACGCAAAGAGCGAATGCTGTGGGTGTCTTTGAGAACTGGGAATTTGGGTGTGAGAGAAAGAGGTGAAATCGATAAAGTATAGAGTAAAAAGCCTCTAATTTCTCAGTTTCCATTTGGATTCTCAGTGTAAGCTCAATGTATTTTTCTTTAGTTTTTTAATCTAATTCTATTTTATTGTTTAGTTTTTAGTTGTTTCCCATGGAAAGTGCTGAGAAATAGGTGCAAACTCAACAGCAGTGCATTTCACCAGCATCTAGGTCGTGGTCTCCACAAACCATTGTTATTAAACGGTCCTAAGACTTACTGGAGACATAGGCTGACTTCAAGTCTGGGGCGGGAAATGGACGCTTCTTATGCTGGGAAGCGTGGATGCTATGACATCCAACAGGACGAGGGTCACGTCAAAAGACACAGGAACCAGAATGAGTAGACTCCCGTTTGCCAAACACAGGACAGTCTGATCACCAGTAAGTATAATAATTGCAAGATATCGAAACACATTAAATATGCTTAAATCCACGATTACACCCCTCACAGCGGCAAAACTGACTCGGGTCACTGTGGACAGCGGTAGGAAACAAAGGGAAATGGTGACAGCCGGGGCCGCCCCCAACTAGTTGGGATGTGTGGACACTCTTTCAAAAGACATCTCAACCCATCACCATGTATGCACTGTATTTGCACTGGATTCAAAGAAACTGAAGTGAGTGTATGTGTCTCAGGGAAACGCAGACATCGAGTACTTGCTGTTATCTCTAATACGGTTAAATGTTTAGATGGAATAATGTGGCTGTGATTACACTGAAAAAGGAAAGAAAGCCTCCACCTTTGATAGAAACATATTGACCCTTTATCGATGGAGGGATATTACTAAGGGGATCATGAACTTAAGGTAGGAGGGGTATAAAAGAAACAAGATCTGGCTGGCCAAGGGTTGGTGATTTCTTGAGTCAGGGTAGTGAGTATGTATTCTACTATTCTGTCTGTTTTTGTTTCTATTTCAAATTTCCCATAATAAAAGGTGTCAAAAGATACCACGAAGAGGGTAAAAAACAAGCCGCAAACAGGACAAGGCATCTGTAGCGCATATACTTGGCAAGATATTACTATTACAGAATATCTATGTGTAATATGCTTCATACGCATTTGGCACTGTATCCTCACTATTAATCAGGGAAATAGGAAATAAACAATGAAGCAAGGTGTAGTTTCAAACTCACCAGATTGAGGAAACTTAAAAAACCGATCGCTGTGTTGGCTGGGAGGAAAACTCTTACCCACACCCTGCTGATACGGGAGGTGAAGTGATAGAACCATTTGGAAAACAATGTAGCATAAATGGATATGAATCCACACTGGCGTCATTCAGGAGCAAGCGTATTCTCTGAGGAGCACGTACCAGAGAGAAGATAGGGCACGTGTGACCAGGAATCGTCTAGGGTAATACTCACGGGAGCCCTGTGTACACGGACCTAGTCAAAGATCGGATAAAGATATTTCGATTGCTTCGTGCAGTGCCATTCTATAGCAGTGCTGATGAACTGCAGCTTCCTGTGTCAGCAAGGAGTATTCCCCAAACAGAAGGTTTCCCCTGGCACACAAGTTACCCAGAATGCATCCACAATGGTTCCACATGTATTATATAAACTGTGAAAATAACAAACTACCTCAATGAGACAGTCCTATAACAGAGAGCAAAAACTTTAAAAGGAAAAGCAAGCAAAATGCTGACAGTCGAGATGGGATTTGTTGGGGAGAAGTGTTTCTTTGGTTGCATGCCTTCAGGAAAAGATACACAGCGGCTTGCGACCTATGAATAAACTCCCAGTTTTATAAGGTGAGTGGTAGAGTGTTGGTACAGTTAACTCGATTTAATCTAATAATAATAATAATAATAATTATTATTATTATTATTATTATTCTTCAACATGTCCATTTCCCTAATTAAAAGAAAAGGAGAAAGAAACAGATTGTAAGTTTCTAGTTATAAACCCTGTTTAAATTTGATTATTTATTAATTTGGGGGAAATGATTAGTTTGGGGGCTCTGTGTCCATCTATCGAGGAATACAGTATAGCCTCTCCATCGATTTGGGCCATCATTTATGTTTGTTACTAAGTTTTCCATCTAAGTTGGCACGTTTTTCCCGTAGGTGCTGTGTAGATTCTCTGTGACTTTGACTGTGATCCTTTTTAAAAATTGCATTCATTATTGTGTATTTGCTAGGAAATAAGAAATATCGAAACTATCGATTGAACGTTGATTTCATGTAGAGCTGTCTTGCGGGACTCACCTAGGCTTTCTACAGGTCTCCCATGCCTAGGGGCAAACAGTGTATTTTGAGAACCGTAGGAGGTGAGGACAATGAACGAGGTGATTTTTCCTTTCCCACCTATTATTAGTGTTTTCCCTTGTTTTAGTGTGTATTTTAGAGCGTCTGTTGCAGTATTGACCAGAAGAATCTCATTATCAACACCCTGGTCTTGCTCGTGACTTTCCAAAGAATGTTTTTACTTCTGAATCCTTAAGACTATTTTCTAAGGATTTAGACTTTTGAAAAGAGTTTCCAGATGTCTTCTCTTCTGGATTCTTAAATTATTTTATCGTGAACGAATGGCCAACTGTTCAGATTCTATTCTTCTGCATATATGGATAGGATCAAATTTCTCCTCTCATAGGGTAACGTGGTCGTCTACTTGGACAACCTTAGAATTTGTCCTGAATTCAGAGCCGGTCCGTCAGAAGTTCCGGAGGCCCGGACCTGCGGCAGGTGTCTGAGGGGCGACAGCCTCGGGGACTGAGCCTCCACATGTCAAACCTGACCCTCTCTCCAGGGGCCACGGGACAGGGTCCGGGCCGGCCGGGGGCGGGAGCCGGGGCGGGCGCGGAGGGCGGAGGGGCCCCGGGCCACCCCACCCCACCCCCCCCCCCGTTTCCAGCCCAGGGGGGTGGGACAGAAAAAGAGGCACAGCAAAAAGCCTAGGGCACCCGGTATTCCCAGGCGGTCTCCCATGCAAGTACTAACCGGGCCCGACCCTGCTTAGCTCCCGAGATCAGAGGGAATCGGGCGGGCGGGCGCGTTGCGTTCGGGGTGGTATGGCCACAGAGGCCGGCGGCCGCCCCCGGACGCCTCAAGAGGCCGAGCTGCTGCTACGCGTCCCTCCCTGCCCAGTCGGGTCCCTCCCGCCGCCCTGGCCCTTCCCTAGCCCACCTGCCCGTATGGGGGGGCGGGCGCAGGCGGAGCCTGACGGGTCTCGCGCGCACCCCCCTGCCCCACCCGAACCGCGGAGGCACCGCCGTCGCACATCCCAAGGAGCAGACCCACGGGCACGCGCGCAGGGACAGACTTCCACGCGTGGGGGCGGAGGGCCAGAGCCCGAGAGTGCGCGCGAGAGGGCCCTCCGCCGCCTCGCGCCAGGGCACGGCGGGGAGGGGCTTGCGGGCAGGGCCAGGACAAGGAGGCAGGGCCGTGGCTGCCGCTGGTCCTTCACCCGGAGGTCCTGAAGACGTGCAGTGTCCCCCCCACCGCGCCACCCCACCCCCGTCTGGGGAGGACCGTTCTGCCCCGATTCCCGTCAGGGCCTGCGTGTGGCAGCAGGCCCCGCGCGGGGGCGGGGCCGGGGGCGGGGGGCGGGGGGGCCAGAGCCGGCTATCCTGTTGCACCGTGGGGTGGGGTTTGGGGTGGGTTGCCACGGGTCGGGGGGCCGGTGGGTCGTTTGGGTTTGGGTGGGAGTGCTCCGCGTGTGTCCTCTCTGCCCGGGTGGCCGGCGACTTGCCCTGTGCGGTGCGCCGGTGTGTCTCTCGGGAGCCCCGGCGGCGGCGAGGAGCCCGCCCGGCGTGAGGCCCGGGCCCGAGGCCCGGGTGTGCGGCGGAGAGGAAGTCCACGGTGGGCTGGGGGTCCGGGGGCCCAGGGCACGGTTTGCCGCCGTGGGCTGTCCCGCGCCGGGTGCAGGGGATGTCCCGGAGTGCGGGGCGGGGCCGGAGAAGAGACCCAGCGGCACTTAGGGATCCCGCCGCCCGGCCCGGCCCCGTGTGGGGCCCAGGGCTGGGGCTCGGCTGCCGGCCGAACGGAAGGGCTGGGACGCTCTGCTGCTGCCGCTGCCGCCGCCGCCGCCGCCGCCGCCGCCGCCGCCGCCTGGCGGTGCTGCTGCAGCGGGGGAGAGGGGAGGAAGGCCCGGGCGGGGGCAGCGGGCCGCGCCGGGGGGCCGGGGGCCGAGCGCGAAAGGGGGGGCGGGCGCGGAGCGCGGGGGGCCCCCCACCCCCCCCCCGACCCCCCACGGGCCGGCGGGCGGGACAAAAGAAGAGGCAAAAGCCTACAGCACCCGGTATTCCCAGGCGGTCTCCCATCCAAGTACTAACCAGGCCCGACCCTGCTTAGCTTCCGAGATCAGACGAGATCGGGCGCGTTCAGGGTGGTATGGCCGTAGACGGCGGCGGCCGGCCCCGGACGCCTCAAGAGGCCGAGCTGCTGCGACGTGGCCCTCCGGGCCCAGCGCCCCGACCCCCACCCCCGACACCCCCGCGCCGTCCTGCAGCCCCGTAGCCTTCAAAGCCTTGCTCGGCAGCTGCTACACAGCACAGAAGCAACACTTTGCCGCAGACACATATACAAATCACAGCAAAAATCAAAGACTCAATAGGACATCTCTTCAAAGCACGGAGGACACAAACGGGAGGACAACGTGTGACTTGTCAGATTCTACAGACGGCAGGAGCCCACATGAAGGCTCAGGGAAATATTCCAAAGGAGTGGGACATGGCTCCGAGCTCCCCGGACATGAGCAGACTGGCTTCGGCTGACAGCAGCTCTTAGATTGTCACAGTGGAGCCAGGAAAGTAGAAAGTTCCTTCCTCGCCTTTCCTGCTTGGCGCAGTAGCAAGTAGTCCACGGTGATACGGTGAATGGATACGATTATTCTGTGGCATCACGCAAAGAGCGAATGCTGTGGGTGTCTTTGAGAACTGGGAATTTGGGTGTGAGAGAAAGAGGTGAAATCGATAAAGTATAGAGTAAAAAGCCTCTAATTTCTCAGTTTCCATTTGGATTCTCAGTGTAAGCTCAATGTATTTTTCTTTAGTTTTTTAATCTAATTCTATTTTATTGTTTAGTTTTTAGTTGTTTCCCATGGAAAGTGCTGAGAAATAGGTGCAAACTCAACAGCAGTGCATTTCACCAGCATCTAGGTCGTGGTCTCCACAAACCATTGTTATTAAACGGTCCTAAGACTTACTGGAGACATAGGCTGACTTCAAGTCTGGGGCGGGAAATGGACGCTTCTTATGCTGGGAAGCGTGGATGCTATGACATCCAACAGGACGAGGGTCACGTCAAAAGACACAGGAACCAGAATGAGTAGACTCCCGTTTGCCAAACACAGGACAGTCTGATCACCAGTAAGTATAATAATTGCAAGATATCGAAACACATTAAATATGCTTAAATCCACGATTACACCCCTCACAGCAGCAAAACTGACTCGGGTCACTGTGGACAGCGGTAGGAAACAAAGGGAAATGGTGACAGCCGGGGCCGCCCCCAACTAGTTGGGATGTGTGGACACTCTTTCAAAAGACATCTCAACCCATCACCATGTATGCACTGTATTTGCACTGGATTCAAAGAAACTGAAGTGAGTGTATGTGTCTCAGGGAAACGCAGACATCGAGTACTTGCTGTTATCTCTAATACGGTTAAATGTTTAGATGGAATAATGTGGCTGTGATTACACTGAAAAAGGAAAGAAAGCCTCCACCTTTGATAGAAACATATTGACCCTTTATCGATGGAGGGATATTACTAAGGGGATCATGAACTTAAGGTAGGAGGGGTATAAAAGAAACAAGATCTGGCTGGCCAAGGGTTGGTGATTTCTTGAGTCAGGGTAGTGAGTATGTATTCTACTATTCTGTCTGTTTTTGTTTCTATTTCAAATTTCCCATAATAAAAAAGTGTCAAAAGATACCACGAAGAGGGTAAAAAACAAGCCGCAAACAGGACAAGGCATCTGTAGCGCATATACTTGGCAAGATATTACTATTACAGAATATCTATGTGTAATATGCTTCATACGCATTTGGCACTGTATCCTCACTATTAATCAGGGAAATAGGAAATAAACATTGAAGCAAGGTGTAGTTTCAAACTCACCAGATTGAGGAAACTTAAAAAACCGATCGCTGTGTTGGCTGGGAGGAAAACTCTTACCCACACCCTGCTGATACGGGAGGTGAAGTGATAGAACCATTTGGAAAACAATGTAGCATAAATGGATATGAATCCACACTGGCGTCATTCAGGAGCAAGCGTATTCTCTGAGGAGCACGTACCAGAGAGAAGATAGGGCACGTGTGACCAGGAATCGTCTAGGGTAATACTCACGGGAGCCCTGTGTACACGGACCTAGTCAAAGATCGGATAAAGATATTTCGATTGCTTCGTGCAGTGCCATTCTATAGCAGTGCTGATGAACTGCAGCTTCCTGTGTCAGCAAGGAGTATTCCCCAAACAGAAGGTTTCCCCTGGCACACAAGTTACCCAGAATGCATCCACAATGGTTCCACATGTATTATATAAACTGTGAAAATAACAAACTACCTCAATGAGACAGTCCTATAACAGAGAGCAAAAACTTTAAAAGGAAAAGCAAGCAAAATGCTGACAGTCGAGATGGGATTTGTTGGGGAGAAGTGTTTCTTTGGTTGCATGCCTTCAGGAAAAGATACACAGCGGCTTGCGACCTATGAATAAACTCCCAGTTTTATAAGGTGAGTGGTAGAGTTTTGGTACAGTTAACTCGATTTAATCTAATAATAATAATAATAATTATTATTATTATTATTATTATTATTATTATTCTTCAACATGTCCATTTCCCTAATTAAAAGAAAAGGAGAAAGAAACAGATTGTAAGTTTCTAGTTATAAACCCTGTTTAAATTTGATTATTTATTAATTTGGGGGAAATGATTAGTTTGGGGGCTCTGTGTCCATCTATCGAGGAATACAGTATAGCCTCTCCATCGATTTGGGCCATCATTTATGTTTGTTACTAAGTTTTCCATCTAAGTTGGCACGTTTTTCCCGTAGGTGCTGTGTAGATTCTCTGTGACTTTGACTGTGATCCTTTTTAAAAATTGCATTCATTATTGTGTATTTGCTAGGAAATAAGAAATATCGAAACTATCGATTGAACGTTGATTTCATGTAGAGCTGTCTTGCGGGACTCACCTAGGCTTTCTACAGGTCTCCCATGCCTAGGGGCAAACAGTGTATTTTGAGAACCGTAGGAGGTGAGGACAATGAACGAGGTGATTTTTCCTTTCCCACCTATTATTAGTGTTTTCCCTTGTTTTAGTGTGTATTTTAGAGCGTCTGTTGCAGTATTGACCAGAAGAATCTCATTATCAACACCCTGGTCTTGCTCGTGACTTTCCAAAGAATGTTTTTACTTCTGAATCCTTAAGACTATTTTCTAAGGATTTAGACTTTTGAAAAGAGTTTCCAGATGTCTTCTCTTCTGGATTCTTAAATTATTTTATCGTGAACGAATGGCCAACTGTTCAGATTCTATTCTTCTGCATATATGGATAGGATCAAATTTCTCCTCTCATAGGGTAACGTGGTCGTCTACTTGGACAACCTTAGAATTTGTCCTGAATTCAGAGCCGGTCCGTCAGAAGTTCCGGAGGCCCGGACCTGCGGCAGGTGTCTGAGGGGCGACAGCCTCGGGGACTGAGCCTCCACATGTCAAACCTGACCCTCTCTCCAGGGGCCACGGGACAGGGTCCGGGCCGGCCGGGGGCGGGAGCCGGGGCGGGCGCGGAGGGCGGAGGGGCCCCGGGCCACCCCACCCCACCCCACCCCCGTTTCCAGCCCAGGGGGGTGGGACAGAAAAAGAGGCACAGCAAAAAGCCTAGGGCACCCGGTATTCCCAGGCGGTCTCCCATGCAAGTACTAACCGGGCCCGACCCTGCTTAGCTCCCGAGATCAGAGGGAATCGGGCGGGCGGGCGCGTTGCGTTCGGGGTGGTATGGCCACAGAGGCCGGCGGCCGCCCCCGGACGCCTCAAGAGGCCGAGCTGCTGCTACGCGTCCCTCCCTGCCCAGTCGGGTCCCTCCCGCCGCCCTGGCCCTTCGCTAGCCCACCTGCCCGTATGGGGGGGCGGGCGCAGGCGGAGCCTGACGGGTCTCGCGCGCACCCCCCTGCCCCACCCGAACCGCGGACGCACCGCCGTCGCACATCCCAAGGAGCAGACCCACGGGCACGCGCGCAGGGACAGACTTCCACGCGTGGGGGCGGAGGGCCAGAGCCCGAGAGTGCGCGCGAGAGGGCCCTCCGCCGCCTCGCGCCAGGGCACGGCGGGGAGGGGCTTGCGGGCAGGGCCAGGACAAGGAGGCAGGGCCGTGGCTGCCGCTGGTCCTTCACCCGGAGGTCCTGAAGACGTGCAGTGTCCCCCCCACCGCGCCACCCCACCCCCGTCTGGGGAGGACCGTTCTGCCCCGATTCCCGTCAGGGCCTGCGTGTGGCAGCAGGCCCCGCGCGGGGGCGGGGCCGGGGGCGGGGGGCGGGGGGGCCAGAGCCGGCTATCCTGTTGCACCGTGGGGTGGGGTTTGGGGTGGGTTGCCACGGGTCGGGGGGCCGGTGGGTCGTTTGGGTTTGGGTGGGAGTGCTCCGCGTGTGTCCTCTCTGCCCGGGTGGCCGGCGACTTGCCCTGTGCGGTGCGCCGGTGTGTCTCTCGGGAGCCCCGGCGGCGGCGAGGAGCCCGCCCGGCGTGAGGCCCGGGCCCGAGGCCCGGGTGTGCGGCGGAGAGGAAGTCCACGGTGGGCTGGGGGTCCGGGGGCCCAGGGCACGGTTTGCCGCCGTGGGCTGTCCCGCGCCGGGTGCAGGGGATGTCCCGGAGTGCGGGGCGGGGCCGGAGAAGAGACCCAGCGGCACTTAGGGATCCCGCCGCCCGGCCCGGCCCCGTGTGGGGCCCAGGGCTGGGGCTCGGCTGCCGGCCGAACGGAAGGGCTGGGACGCTCTGCTGCTGCCGCTGCCGCCGCCGCCGCCGCCGCCGCCGCCGCCGCCGCCGCCTGGCGGTGCTGCTGCAGCGGGGGAGAGGGGAGGAAGGCCCGGGCGGGGGCAGCGGGCCGCGCCGGGGGGCCGGGGGCCGAGCGCGAAAGGGGGGGCGGGCGCGGAGCGCGGGGGGCCCCCCACCCCCCCCCGACCCCCCACGGGCCGGCGGGCGGGACAAAAGAAGAGGCAAAAGCCTACAGCACCCGGTATTCCCAGGCGGTCTCCCATCCAAGTACTAACCAGGCCCGACCCTGCTTAGCTTCCGAGATCAGACGAGATCGGGCGCGTTCAGGGTGGTATGGCCGTAGACGGCGGCGGCCGGCCCCGGACGCCTCAAGAGGCCGAGCTGCTGCGACGTGGCCCTCCGGGCCCAGCGCCCCGACCCCCACCCCCGACACCCCCGCGCCGTCCTGCAGCCCCGTAGCCTTCAAAGCCTTGCTCGGCAGCTGCTACACAGCACAGAAGCAACACTTTGCCGCAGACACATATACAAATCACAGCAAAAATCAAAGACTCAATAGGACATCTCTTCAAAGCACGGAGGACACAAACGGGAGGACAACGTGTGACTTGTCAGATTCTACAGACGGCAGGAGCCCACATGAAGGCTCAGGGAAATATTCCAAAGGAGTGGGACATGGCTCCGAGCTCCCCGGACATGAGCAGACTGGCTTCGGCTGACAGCAGCTCTTAGATTGTCACAGTGGAGCCAGGAAAGTAGAAAGTTCCTTCCTCGCCTTTCCTGCTTGGCGCAGTAGCAAGTAGTCCACGGTGATACGGTGAATGGATACGATTATTGTGTGGCATCACGCAAAGAGCGAATGCTGTGGGTGTCTTTGAGAACTGGGAATTTGGGTGTGAGAGAAAGAGGTGAAATCGATAAAGTATAGAGTAAAAAGCCTCTAATTTCTCAGTTTCCATTTGGATTCTCAGTGTAAGCTCAATGTATTTTTCTTTAGTTTTTTAATCTAATTCTATTTTATTGTTTAGTTTTTAGTTGTTTCCCATGGAAAGTGCTGAGAAATAGGTGCAAACTCAACAGCAGTGCATTTCACCAGCATCTAGGTCGTGGTCTCCACAAACCATTGTTATTAAACGGTCCTAAGACTTACTGGAGACATAGGCTGACTTCAAGTCTGGGGCGGGAAATGGACGCTTCTTATGCTGGGAAGCGTGGATGCTATGACATCCAACAGGACGAGGGTCACGTCAAAAGACACAGGAACCAGAATGAGTAGACTCCCGTTTGCCAAACACAGGACAGTCTGATCACCAGTAAGTATAATAATTGCAAGATATCGAAACACATTAAATATGCTTAAATCCACGATTACACCCCTCACAGCGGCAAAACTGACTCGGGTCACTGTGGACAGCGGTAGGAAACAAAGGGAAATGGTGACAGCCGGGGCCGCCCCCAACTAGTTGGGATGTGTGGACACTCTTTCAAAAGACATCTCAACCCATCACCATGTATGCACTGTATTTGCACTGGATTCAAAGAAACTGAAGTGAGTGTATGTGTCTCAGGGAAACGCAGACATCGAGTACTTGCTGTTATCTCTAATACGGTTAAATGTTTAGATGGAATAATGTGGCTGTGATTACACTGAAAAAGGAAAGAAAGCCTCCACCTTTGATAGAAACATATTGACCCTTTATCGATGGAGGGATATTACTAAGGGGATCATGAACTTAAGGTAGGAGGGGTATAAAAGAAACAAGATCTGGCTGGCCAAGGGTTGGTGATTTCTTGAGTCAGGGTAGTGAGTATGTATTCTACTATTCTGTCTGTTTTTGTTTCTATTTCAAATTTCCCATAATAAAAAAGTGTCAAAAGATACCACGAAGAGGGTAAAAAACAAGCCGCAAACAGGACAAGGCATCTGTAGCGCATATACTTGGCAAGATATTACTATTACAGAATATCTATGTGTAATATGCTTCATACGCATTTGGCACTGTATCCTCACTATTAATCAGGGAAATAGGAAATAAACATTGAAGCAAGGTGTAGTTTCAAACTCACCAGATTGAGGAAACTTAAAAAACCGATCGCTGTGTTGGCTGGGAGGAAAACTCTTACCCACACCCTGCTGATACGGGAGGTGAAGTGATAGAACCATTTGGAAAACAATGTAGCATAAATGGATATGAATCCACACTGGCGTCATTCAGGAGCAAGCGTATTCTCTGAGGAGCACGTACCAGAGAGAAGATAGGGCACGTGTGACCAGGAATCGTCTAGGGTAATACTCACGGGAGCCCTGTGTACACGGACCTAGTCAAAGATCGGATAAAGATATTTCAATTGCTTCGTGCAGTGCCATTCTATAGCAGTGCTGATGAACTGCAGCTTCCTGTGTCAGCAAGGAGTATTCCCCAAACAGAAGGTTTCCCCTGGCACACAAGTTACCCAGAATGCATCCACAATGGTTCCACATGTATTATATAAACTGTGAAAATAACAAACTACCTCAATGAGACAGTCCTATAACAGAGAGCAAAAACTTTAAAAGGAAAAGCAAGCAAAATGCTGACAGTCGAGATGGGATTTGTTGGGGAGAAGTGTTTCTTTGGTTGCATGCCTTCAGGAAAAGATACACAGCGGCTTGCGACCTATGAATAAACTCCCAGTTTTATAAGGTGAGTGGTAGAGTTTTGGTACAGTTAACTCGATTTAATCTAATAATAATAATAATAATTATTATTATTATTATTATTATTATTCTTCAACATGTCCATTTCCCTAATTAAAAGAAAAGGAGAAAGAAACAGATTGTAAGTTTCTAGTTATAAACCCTGTTTAAATTTGATTATTTATTAATTTGGGGGAAATGATTAGTTTGGGGGCTCTGTGTCCATCTATCGAGGAATACAGTATAGCCTCTCCATCGATTTGGGCCATCATTTATGTTTGTTACTAAGTTTTCCATCTAAGTTGGCACGTTTTTCCCGTAGGTGCTGTGTAGATTCTCTGTGACTTTGACTGTGATCCTTTTTAAAAATTGCATTCATTATTGTGTATTTGCTAGGAAATAAGAAATATCGAAACTATCGATTGAACGTTGATTTCATGTAGAGCTGTCTTGCGGGACTCACCTAGGCTTTCTACAGGTCTCCCATGCCTAGGGGCAAACAGTGTATTTTGAGAACCGTAGGAGGTGAGGACAATGAACGAGGTGATTTTTCCTTTCCCACCTATTATTAGTGTTTTCCCTTGTTTTAGTGTGTATTTTAGAGCGTCTGTTGCAGTATTGACCAGAAGAATCTCATTATCAACACCCTGGTCTTGCTCGTGACTTTCCAAAGAATGTTTTTACTTCTGAATCCTTAAGACTATTTTCTAAGGATTTAGACTTTTGAAAAGAGTTTCCAGATGTCTTCTCTTCTGGATTCTTAAATTATTTTATCGTGAACGAATGGCCAACTGTTCAGATTCTATTCTTCTGCATATATGGATAGGATCAAATTTCTCCTCTCATAGGGTAACGTGGTCGTCTACTTGGACAACCTTAGAATTTGTCCTGAATTCAGAGCCGGTCCGTCAGAAGTTCCGGAGGCCCGGACCTGCGGCAGGTGTCTGAGGGGCGACAGCCTCGGGGACTGAGCCTCCACATGTCAAACCTGACCCTCTCTCCAGGGGCCACGGGACAGGGTCCGGGCCGGCCGGGGGCGGGAGCCGGGGCGGGCGCGGAGGGCGGAGGGGCCCCGGGCCACCCCACCCCACCCCACCCCCGTTTCCAGCCCAGGGGGGTGGGACAGAAAAAGAGGCACAGCAAAAAGCCTAGGGCACCCGGTATTCCCAGGCGGTCTCCCATGCAAGTACTAACCGGGCCCGACCCTGCTTAGCTCCCGAGATCAGAGGGAATCGGGCGGGCGGGCGCGTTGCGTTCGGGGTGGTATGGCCACAGAGGCCGGCGGCCGCCCCCGGACGCCTCAAGAGGCCGAGCTGCTGCTACGCGTCCCTCCCTGCCCAGTCGGGTCCCTCCCGCCGCCCTGGCCCTTCGCTAGCCCACCTGCCCCTATGGGGGGGCGGGCGCAGGCGGAGCCTGACGGGTCTCGCGCGCACCCCCCTGCCCCACCCGAACCGCGGAGGCACCGCCGTCGCACATCCCAAGGAGCAGACCCACGGGCACGCGCGCAGGGACAGACTTCCACGCGTGGGGGCGGAGGGCCAGAGCCCGAGAGTGCGCGCGAGAGGGCCCTCCGCCGCCTCGCGCCAGGGCACGGCGGGGAGGGGCTTGCGGGCAGGGCCAGGACAAGGAGGCAGGGCCGTGGCTGCCGCTGGTCCTTCACCCGGAGGTCCTGAAGACGTGCAGTGTCCCCCCCACCGCGCCACCCCACCCCCGTCTGGGGAGGACCGTTCTGCCCCGATTCCCGTCAGGGCCTGCGTGTGGCAGCAGGCCCCGCGCGGGGGCGGGGCCGGGGGCGGGGGGCGGGGGGGCCAGAGCCGGCTATCCTGTTGCACCGTGGGGTGGGGTTTGGGGTGGGTTGCCACGGGTCGGGGGGCCGGTGGGTCGTTTGGGTTTGGGTGGGAGTGCTCCGCGTGTGTCCTCTCTGCCCGGGTGGCCGGCGACTTGCCCTGTGCGGTGCGCCGGTGTGTCTCTCGGGAGCCCCGGCGGCGGCGAGGAGCCCGCCCGGCGTGAGGCCCGGGCCCGAGGCCCGGGTGTGCGGCGGAGAGGAAGTCCACGGTGGGCTGGGGGTCCGGGGGCCCAGGGCACGGTTTGCCGCCGTGGGCTGTCCCGCGCCGGGTGCAGGGGATGTCCCGGAGTGCGGGGCGGGGCCGGAGAAGAGACCCAGCGGCACTTAGGGATCCCGCCGCCCGGCCCGGCCCCGTGTGGGGCCCAGGGCTGGGGCTCGGCTGCCGGCCGAACGGAAGGGCTGGGACGCTCTGCTGCTGCCGCTGCCGCCGCCGCCGCCGCCGCCGCCGCCGCCGCCGCCGCCTGGCGGTGCTGCTGCAGCGGGGGAGAGGGGAGGAAGGCCCGGGCGGGGGCAGCGGGCCGCGCCGGGGGGCCGGGGGCCGAGCGCGAAAGGGGGGGCGGGCGCGGAGCGCGGGGGGCCCCCCACCCCCCCCCGACCCCCCACGGGCCGGCGGGCGGGACAAAAGAAGAGGCAAAAGCCTACAGCACCCGGTATTCCCAGGCGGTCTCCCATCCAAGTACTAACCAGGCCCGACCCTGCTTAGCTTCCGAGATCAGACGAGATCGGGCGCGTTCAGGGTGGTATGGCCGTAGACGGCGGCGGCCGGCCCCGGACGCCTCAAGAGGCCGAGCTGCTGCGACGTGGCCCTCCGGGCCCAGCGCCCCGACCCCCACCCCCGACACCCCCGCGCCGTCCTGCAGCCCCGTAGCCTTCAAAGCCTTGCTCGGCAGCTGCTACACAGCACAGAAGCAACACTTTGCCGCAGACACATATACAAATCACAGCAAAAATCAAAGACTCAATAGGACATCTCTTCAAAGCACGGAGGACACAAACGGGAGGACAACGTGTGACTTGTCAGATTCTACAGACGGCAGGAGCCCACATGAAGGCTCAGGGAAATATTCCAAAGGAGTGGGACATGGCTCCGAGCTCCCCGGACATGAGCAGACTGGCTTCGGCTGACAGCAGCTCTTAGATTGTCACAGTGGAGCCAGGAAAGTAGAAAGTTCCTTCCTCGCCTTTCCTGCTTGGCGCAGTAGCAAGTAGTCCACGGTGATACGGTGAATGGATACGATTATTGTGTGGCATCACGCAAAGAGCGAATGCTGTGGGTGTCTTTGAGAACTGGGAATTTGGGTGTGAGAGAAAGAGGTGAAATCGATAAAGTATAGAGTAAAAAGCCTCTAATTTCTCAGTTTCCATTTGGATTCTCAGTGTAAGCTCAATGTATTTTTCTTTAGTTTTTTAATCTAATTCTATTTTATTGTTTAGTTTTTAGTTGTTTCCCATGGAAAGTGCTGAGAAATAGGTGCAAACTCAACAGCAGTGCATTTCACCAGCATCTAGGTCGTGGTCTCCACAAACCATTGTTATTAAACGGTCCTAAGACTTACTGGAGACATAGGCTGACTTCAAGTCTGGGGCGGGAAATGGACGCTTCTTATGCTGGGAAGCGTGGATGCTATGACATCCAACAGGACGAGGGTCACGTCAAAAGACACAGGAACCAGAATGAGTAGACTCCCGTTTGCCAAACACAGGACAGTCTGATCACCAGTAAGTATAATAATTGCAAGATATCGAAACACATTAAATATGCTTAAATCCACGATTACACCCCTCACAGCGGCAAAACTGACTCGGGTCACTGTGGACAGCGGTAGGAAACAAAGGGAAATGGTGACAGCCGGGGCCGCCCCCAACTAGTTGGGATGTGTGGACACTCTTTCAAAAGACATCTCAACCCATCACCATGTATGCACTGTATTTGCACTGGATTCAAAGAAACTGAAGTGAGTGTATGTGTCTCAGGGAAACGCAGACATCGAGTACTTGCTGTTATCTCTAATACGGTTAAATGTTTAGATGGAATAATGTGGCTGTGATTACACTGAAAAAGGAAAGAAAGCCTCCACCTTTGATAGAAACATATTGACCCTTTATCGATGGAGGGATATTACTAAGGGGATCATGAACTTAAGGTAGGAGGGGTATAAAAGAAACAAGATCTGGCTGGCCAAGGGTTGGTGATTTCTTGAGTCAGGGTAGTGAGTATGTATTCTACTATTCTGTCTGTTTTTGTTTCTATTTCAAATTTCCCATAATAAAAAAGTGTCAAAAGATACCACGAAGAGGGTAAAAAACAAGCCGCAAACAGGACAAGGCATCTGTAGCGCATATACTTGGCAAGATATTACTATTACAGAATATCTATGTGTAATATGCTTCATACGCATTTGGCACTGTATCCTCACTATTAATCAGGGAAATAGGAAATAAACATTGAAGCAAGGTGTAGTTTCAAACTCACCAGATTGAGGAAACTTAAAAAACCGATCGCTGTGTTGGCTGGGAGGAAAACTCTTACCCACACCCTGCTGATACGGGAGGTGAAGTGATAGAACCATTTGGAAAACAATGTAGCATAAATGGATATGAATCCACACTGGCGTCATTCAGGAGCAAGCGTATTCTCTGAGGAGCACGTACCAGAGAGAAGATAGGGCACGTGTGACCAGGAATCGTCTAGGGTAATACTCACGGGAGCCCTGTGTACACGGACCTAGTCAAAGATCGGATAAAGATATTTCAATTGCTTCGTGCAGTGCCATTCTATAGCAGTGCTGATGAACTGCAGCTTCCTGTGTCAGCAAGGAGTATTCCCCAAACAGAAGGTTTCCCCTGGCACACAAGTTACCCAGAATGCATCCACAATGGTTCCACATGTATTATATAAACTGTGAAAATAACAAACTACCTCAATGAGACAGTCCTATAACAGAGAGCAAAAACTTTAAAAGGAAAAGCAAGCAAAATGCTGACAGTCGAGATGGGATTTGTTGGGGAGAAGTGTTTCTTTGGTTGCATGCCTTCAGGAAAAGATACACAGCGGCTTGCGACCTATGAATAAACTCCCAGTTTTATAAGGTGAGTGGTAGAGTTTTGGTACAGTTAACTCGATTTAATCTAATAATAATAATAATTATTATTATTATTATTATTATTATTATTCTTCAACATGTCCATTTCCCTAATTAAAAGAAAAGGAGAAAGAAACAGATTGTAAGTTTCTAGTTATAAACCCTGTTTAAATTTGATTATTTATTAATTTGGGGGAAATGATTAGTTTGGGGGCTCTGTGTCCATCTATCGAGGAATACAGTATAGCCTCTCCATCGATTTGGGCCATCATTTATGTTTGTTACTAAGTTTTCCATCTAAGTTGGCACGTTTTTCCCGTAGGTGCTGTGTAGATTCTCTGTGACTTTGACTGTGATCCTTTTTAAAAATTGCATTCATTATTGTGTATTTGCTAGGAAATAAGAAATATCGAAACTATCGATTGAACGTTGATTTCATGTAGAGCTGTCTTGCGGGACTCACCTAGGCTTTCTACAGGTCTCCCATGCCTAGGGGCAAACAGTGTATTTTGAGAACCGTAGGAGGTGAGGACAATGAACGAGGTGATTTTTCCTTTCCCACCTATTATTAGTGTTTTCCCTTGTTTTAGTGTGTATTTTAGAGCGTCTGTTGCAGTATTGACCAGAAGAATCTCATTATCAACACCCTGGTCTTGCTCGTGACTTTCCAAAGAATGTTTTTACTTCTGAATCCTTAAGACTATTTTCTAAGGATTTAGACTTTTGAAAAGAGTTTCCAGATGTCTTCTCTTCTGGATTCTTAAATTATTTTATCGTGAACGAATGGCCAACTGTTCAGATTCTATTCTTCTGCATATATGGATAGGATCAAATTTCTCCTCTCATAGGGTAACGTGGTCGTCTACTTGGACAACCTTAGAATTTGTCCTGAATTCAGAGCCGGTCCGTCAGAAGTTCCGGAGGCCCGGACCTGCGGCAGGTGTCTGAGGGGCGACAGCCTCGGGGACTGAGCCTCCACATGTCAAACCTGACCCTCTCTCCAGGGGCCACGGGACAGGGTCCGGGCCGGCCGGGGGCGGGAGCCGGGGCGGGCGCGGAGGGCGGAGGGGCCCCGGGCCACCCCACCCCACCCCACCCCCGTTTCCAGCCCAGGGGGGTGGGACAGAAAAAGAGGCACAGCAAAAAGCCTAGGGCACCCGGTATTCCCAGGCGGTCTCCCATGCAAGTACTAACCGGGCCCGACCCTGCTTAGCTCCCGAGATCAGAGGGAATCGGGCGGGCGGGCGCGTTGCGTTCGGGGTGGTATGGCCACAGAGGCCGGCGGCCGCCCCCGGACGCCTCAAGAGGCCGAGCTGCTGCTACGCGTCCCTCCCTGCCCAGTCGGGTCCCTCCCGCCGCCCTGGCCCTTCGCTAGCCCACCTGCCCCTATGGGGGGGCGGGCGCAGGCGGAGCCTGACGGGTCTCGCGCGCACCCCCCTGCCCCACCCGAACCGCGGAGGCACCGCCGTCGCACATCCCAAGGAGCAGACCCACGGGCACGCGCGCAGGGACAGACTTCCACGCGTGGGGGCGGAGGGCCAGAGCCCGAGAGTGCGCGCGAGAGGGCCCTCCGCCGCCTCGCGCCAGGGCACGGCGGGGAGGGGCTTGCGGGCAGGGCCAGGACAAGGAGGCAGGGCCGTGGCTGCCGCTGGTCCTTCACCCGGAGGTCCTGAAGACGTGCAGTGTCCCCCCCACCGCGCCACCCCACCCCCGTCTGGGGAGGACCGTTCTGCCCCGATTCCCGTCAGGGCCTGCGTGTGGCAGCAGGCCCCGCGCGGGGGCGGGGCCGGGGGCGGGGGGCGGGGGGGCCAGAGCCGGCTATCCTGTTGCACCGTGGGGTGGGGTTTGGGGTGGGTTGCCACGGGTCGGGGGGCCGGTGGGTCGTTTGGGTTTGGGTGGGAGTGCTCCGCGTGTGTCCTCTCTGCCCGGGTGGCCGGCGACTTGCCCTGTGCGGTGCGCCGGTGTGTCTCTCGGGAGCCCCGGCGGCGGCGAGGAGCCCGCCCGGCGTGAGGCCCGGGCCCGAGGCCCGGGTGTGCGGCGGAGAGGAAGTCCACGGTGGGCTGGGGGTCCGGGGGCCCAGGGCACGGTTTGCCGCCGTGGGCTGTCCCGCGCCGGGTGCAGGGGATGTCCCGGAGTGCGGGGCGGGGCCGGAGAAGAGACCCAGCGGCACTTAGGGATCCCGCCGCCCGGCCCGGCCCCGTGTGGGGCCCAGGGCTGGGGCTCGGCTGCCGGCCGAACGGAAGGGCTGGGACGCTCTGCTGCTGCCGCTGCCGCCGCCGCCGCCGCCGCCGCCGCCGCCGCCGCCGCCTGGCGGTGCTGCTGCAGCGGGGGAGAGGGGAGGAAGGCCCGGGCGGGGGCAGCGGGCCGCGCCGGGGGGCCGGGGGCCGAGCGCGAAAGGGGGGGCGGGCGCGGAGCGCGGGGGGCCCCCCACCCCCCCCCGACCCCCCACGGGCCGGCGGGCGGGACAAAAGAAGAGGCAAAAGCCTACAGCACCCGGTATTCCCAGGCGGTCTCCCATCCAAGTACTAACCAGGCCCGACCCTGCTTAGCTTCCGAGATCAGACGAGATCGGGCGCGTTCAGGGTGGTATGGCCGTAGACGGCGGCGGCCGGCCCCGGACGCCTCAAGAGGCCGAGCTGCTGCGACGTGGCCCTCCGGGCCCAGCGCCCCGACCCCCACCCCCGACACCCCCGCGCCGTCCTGCAGCCCCGTAGCCTTCAAAGCCTTGCTCGGCAGCTGCTACACAGCACAGAAGCAACACTTTGCCGCAGACACATATACAAATCACAGCAAAAATCAAAGACTCAATAGGACATCTCTTCAAAGCACGGAGGACACAAACGGGAGGACAACGTGTGACTTGTCAGATTCTACAGACGGCAGGAGCCCACATGAAGGCTCAGGGAAATATTCCAAAGGAGTGGGACATGGCTCCGAGCTCCCCGGACATGAGCAGACTGGCTTCGGCTGACAGCAGCTCTTAGATTGTCACAGTGGAGCCAGGAAAGTAGAAAGTTCCTTCCTCGCCTTTCCTGCTTGGCGCAGTAGCAAGTAGTCCACGGTGATACGGTGAATGGATACGATTATTGTGTGGCATCACGCAAAGAGCGAATGCTGTGGGTGTCTTTGAGAACTGGGAATTTGGGTGTGAGAGAAAGAGGTGAAATCGATAAAGTATAGAGTAAAAAGCCTCTAATTTCTCAGTTTCCATTTGGATTCTCAGTGTAAGCTCAATGTATTTTTCTTTAGTTTTTTAATCTAATTCTATTTTATTGTTTAGTTTTTAGTTGTTTCCCATGGAAAGTGCTGAGAAATAGGTGCAAACTCAACAGCAGTGCATTTCACCAGCATCTAGGTCGTGGTCTCCACAAACCATTGTTATTAAACGGTCCTAAGACTTACTGGAGACATAGGCTGACTTCAAGTCTGGGGCGGGAAATGGACGCTTCTTATGCTGGGAAGCGTGGATGCTATGACATCCAACAGGACGAGGGTCACGTCAAAAGACACAGGAACCAGAATGAGTAGACTCCCGTTTGCCAAACACAGGACAGTCTGATCACCAGTAAGTATAATAATTGCAAGATATCGAAACACATTAAATATGCTTAAATCCACGATTACACCCCTCACAGCGGCAAAACTGACTCGGGTCACTGTGGACAGCGGTAGGAAACAAAGGGAAATGGTGACAGCCGGGGCCGCCCCCAACTAGTTGGGATGTGTGGACACTCTTTCAAAAGACATCTCAACCCATCACCATGTATGCACTGTATTTGCACTGGATTCAAAGAAACTGAAGTGAGTGTATGTGTCTCAGGGAAACGCAGACATCGAGTACTTGCTGTTATCTCTAATACGGTTAAATGTTTAGATGGAATAATGTGGCTGTGATTACACTGAAAAAGGAAAGAAAGCCTCCACCTTTGATAGAAACATATTGACCCTTTATCGATGGAGGGATATTACTAAGGGGATCATGAACTTAAGGTAGGAGGGGTATAAAAGAAACAAGATCTGGCTGGCCAAGGGTTGGTGATTTCTTGAGTCAGGGTAGTGAGTATGTATTCTACTATTCTGTCTGGTTTTGTTTCTATTTCAAATTTCCCATAATAAAAAAGTGTCAAAAGATACCACGAAGAGGGTAAAAAACAAGCCGCAAACAGGACAAGGCATCTGTAGCGCATATACTTGGCAAGATATTACTATTACAGAATATCTATGTGTAATATGCTTCATACGCATTTGGCACTGTATCCTCACTATTAATCAGGGAAATAGGAAATAAACATTGAAGCAAGGTGTAGTTTCAAACTCACCAGATTGAGGAAACTTAAAAAACCGATCGCTGTGTTGGCTGGGAGGAAAACTCTTACCCACACCCTGCTGATACGGGAGGTGAAGTGATAGAACCATTTGGAAAACAATGTAGCATAAATGGATATGAATCCACACTGGCGTCATTCAGGAGCAAGCGTATTCTCTGAGGAGCACGTACCAGAGAGAAGATAGGGCACGTGTGACCAGGAATCGTCTAGGGTAATACTCACGGGAGCCCTGTGTACACGGACCTAGTCAAAGATCGGATAAAGATATTTCAATTGCTTCGTGCAGTGCCATTCTATAGCAGTGCTGATGAACTGCAGCTTCCTGTGTCAGCAAGGAGTATTCCCCAAACAGAAGGTTTCCCCTGGCACACAAGTTACCCAGAATGCATCCACAATGGTTCCACATGTATTATATAAACTGTGAAAATAACAAACTACCTCAATGAGACAGTCCTATAACAGAGAGCAAAAACTTTAAAAGGAAAAGCAAGCAAAATGCTGACAGTCGAGATGGGATTTGTTGGGGAGAAGTGTTTCTTTGGTTGCATGCCTTCAGGAAAAGATACACAGCGGCTTGCGACCTATGAATAAACTCCCAGTTTTATAAGGTGAGTGGTAGAGTTTTGGTACAGTTAACTCGATTTAATCTAATAATAATAATAATAATAATTATTATTATTATTATTATTATTATTCAACATGTCCATTTCCCTAATTAAAAGAAAAGGAGAAAGAAACAGATTGTAAGTTTCTAGTTATAAACCCTGTTTAAATTTGATTATTTATTAATTTGGGGGAAATGATTAGTTTGGGGGCTCTGTGTCCATCTATCGAGGAATACAGTATAGCCTCTCCATCGATTTGGGCCATCATTTATGTTTGTTACTAAGTTTTCCATCTAAGTTGGCACGTTTTTCCCGTAGGTGCTGTGTAGATTCTCTGTGACTTTGACTGTGATCCTTTTTAAAAATTGCATTCATTATTGTGTATTTGCTAGGAAATAAGAAATATCGAAACTATCGATTGAACGTTGATTTCATGTAGAGCTGTCTTGCGGGACTCACCTAGGCTTTCTACAGGTCTCCCATGCCTAGGGGCAAACAGTGTATTTTGAGAACCGTAGGAGGTGAGGACAATGAACGAGGTGATTTTTCCTTTCCCACCTATTATTAGTGTTTTCCCTTGTTTTAGTGTGTATTTTAGAGCGTCTGTTGCAGTATTGACCAGAAGAATCTCATTATCAACACCCTGGTCTTGCTCGTGACTTTCCAAAGAATGTTTTTACTTCTGAATCCTTAAGACTATTTTCTAAGGATTTAGACTTTTGAAAAGAGTTTCCAGATGTCTTCTCTTCTGGATTCTTAAATTATTTTATCGTGAACGAATGGCCAACTGTTCAGATTCTATTCTTCTGCATATATGGATAGGATCAAATTTCTCCTCTCATAGGGTAACGTGGTCGTCTACTTGGACAACCTTAGAATTTGTCCTGAATTCAGAGCCGGTCCGTCAGAAGTTCCGGAGGCCCGGACCTGCGGCAGGTGTCTGAGGGGCGACAGCCTCGGGGACTGAGCCTCCACATGTCAAACCTGACCCTCTCTCCAGGGGCCACGGGACAGGGTCCGGGCCGGCCGGGGGCGGGAGCCGGGGCGGGCGCGGAGGGCGGAGGGGCCCCGGGCCACCCCACCCCACCCCACCCCCGTTTCCAGCCCAGGGGGGTGGGACAGAAAAAGAGGCACAGCAAAAAGCCTAGGGCACCCGGTATTCCCAGGCGGTCTCCCATGCAAGTACTAACCGGGCCCGACCCTGCTTAGCTCCCGAGATCAGAGGGAATCGGGCGGGCGGGCGCGTTGCGTTCGGGGTGGTATGGCCACAGAGGCCGGCGGCCGCCCCCGGACGCCTCAAGAGGCCGAGCTGCTGCTACGCGTCCCTCCCTGCCCAGTCGGGTCCCTCCCGCCGCCCTGGCCCTTCGCTAGCCCACCTGCCCCTATGGGGGGGCGGGCGCAGGCGGAGCCTGACGGGTCTCGCGCGCACCCCCCTGCCCCACCCGAACCGCGGAGGCACCGCCGTCGCACATCCCAAGGAGCAGACCCACGGGCACGCGCGCAGGGACAGACTTCCACGCGTGGGGGCGGAGGGCCAGAGCCCGAGAGTGCGCGCGAGAGGGCCCTCCGCCGCCTCGCGCCAGGGCACGGCGGGGAGGGGCTTGCGGGCAGGGCCAGGACAAGGAGGCAGGGCCGTGGCTGCCGCTGGTCCTTCACCCGGAGGTCCTGAAGACGTGCAGTGTCCCCCCCACCGCGCCACCCCACCCCCGTCTGGGGAGGACCGTTCTGCCCCGATTCCCGTCAGGGCCTGCGTGTGGCAGCAGGCCCCGCGCGGGGGCGGGGCCGGGGGCGGGGGGCGGGGGGGCCAGAGCCGGCTATCCTGTTGCACCGTGGGGTGGGGTTTGGGGTGGGTTGCCACGGGTCGGGGGGCCGGTGGGTCGTTTGGGTTTGGGTGGGAGTGCTCCGCGTGTGTCCTCTCTGCCCGGGTGGCCGGCGACTTGCCCTGTGCGGTGCGCCGGTGTGTCTCTCGGGAGCCCCGGCGGCGGCGAGGAGCCCGCCCGGCGTGAGGCCCGGGCCCGAGGCCCGGGTGTGCGGCGGAGAGGAAGTCCACGGTGGGCTGGGGGTCCGGGGGCCCAGGGCACGGTTTGCCGCCGTGGGCTGTCCCGCGCCGGGTGCAGGGGATGTCCCGGAGTGCGGGGCGGGGCCGGAGAAGAGACCCAGCGGCACTTAGGGATCCCGCCGCCCGGCCCGGCCCCGTGTGGGGCCCAGGGCTGGGGCTCGGCTGCCGGCCGAACGGAAGGGCTGGGACGCTCTGCTGCTGCCGCTGCCGCCGCCGCCGCCGCCGCCGCCGCCGCCGCCGCCGCCTGGCGGTGCTGCTGCAGCGGGGGAGAGGGGAGGAAGGCCCGGGCGGGGGCAGCGGGCCGCGCCGGGGGGGCCGGGGGCCGAGCGCGAAAGGGGGGGCGGGCGCGGAGCGCGGGGGGCCCCCCACCCCCCCCCGACCCCCCACGGGCCGGCGGGCGGGACAAAAGAAGAGGCAAAAGCCTACAGCACCCGGTATTCCCAGGCGGTCTCCCATCCAAGTACTAACCAGGCCCGACCCTGCTTAGCTTCCGAGATCAGACGAGATCGGGCGCGTTCAGGGTGGTATGGCCGTAGACGGCGGCGGCCGGCCCCGGACGCCTCAAGAGGCCGAGCTGCTGCGACGTGGCCCTCCGGGCCCAGCGCCCCGACCCCCACCCCCGACACCCCCGCGCCGTCCTGCAGCCCCGTAGCCTTCAAAGCCTTGCTCGGCAGCTGCTACACAGCACAGAAGCAACACTTTGCCGCAGACACATATACAAATCACAGCAAAAATCAAAGACTCAATAGGACATCTCTTCAAAGCACGGAGGACACAAACGGGAGGACAACGTGTGACTTGTCAGATTCTACAGACGGCAGGAGCCCACATGAAGGCTCAGGGAAATATTCCAAAGGAGTGGGACATGGCTCCGAGCTCCCCGGACATGAGCAGACTGGCTTCGGCTGACAGCAGCTCTTAGATTGTCACAGTGGAGCCAGGAAAGTAGAAAGTTCCTTCCTCGCCTTTCCTGCTTGGCGCAGTAGCAAGTAGTCCACGGTGATACGGTGAATGGATACGATTATTGTGTGGCATCACGCAAAGAGCGAATGCTGTGGGTGTCTTTGAGAACTGGGAATTTGGGTGTGAGAGAAAGAGGTGAAATCGATAAAGTATAGAGTAAAAAGCCTCTAATTTCTCAGTTTCCATTTGGATTCTCAGTGTAAGCTCAATGTATTTTTCTTTAGTTTTTTAATCTAATTCTATTTTATTGTTTAGTTTTTAGTTGTTTCCCATGGAAAGTGCTGAGAAATAGGTGCAAACTCAACAGCAGTGCATTTCACCAGCATCTAGGTCGTGGTCTCCACAAACCATTGTTATTAAACGGTCCTAAGACTTACTGGAGACATAGGCTGACTTCAAGTCTGGGGCGGGAAATGGACGCTTCTTATGCTGGGAAGCGTGGATGCTATGACATCCAACAGGACGAGGGTCACGTCAAAAGACACAGGAACCAGAATGAGTAGACTCCCGTTTGCCAAACACAGGACAGTCTGATCACCAGTAAGTATAATAATTGCAAGATATCGAAACACATTAAATATGCTTAAATCCACGATTACACCCCTCACAGCGGCAAAACTGACTCGGGTCACTGTGGACAGCGGTAGGAAACAAAGGGAAATGGTGACAGCCGGGGCCGCCCCCAACTAGTTGGGATGTGTGGACACTCTTTCAAAAGACATCTCAACCCATCACCATGTATGCACTGTATTTGCACTGGATTCAAAGAAACTGAAGTGAGTGTATGTGTCTCAGGGAAACGCAGACATCGAGTACTTGCTGTTATCTCTAATACGGTTAAATGTTTAGATGGAATAATGTGGCTGTGATTACACTGAAAAAGGAAAGAAAGCCTCCACCTTTGATAGAAACATATTGACCCTTTATCGATGGAGGGATATTACTAAGGGGATCATGAACTTAAGGTAGGAGGGGTATAAAAGAAACAAGATCTGGCTGGCCAAGGGTTGGTGATTTCTTGAGTCAGGGTAGTGAGTATGTATTCTACTATTCTGTCTGTTTTTGTTTCTATTTCAAATTTCCCATAATAAAAAAGTGTCAAAAGATACCACGAAGAGGGTAAAAAACAAGCCGCAAACAGGACAAGGCATCTGTAGCGCATATACTTGGCAAGATATTACTATTACAGAATATCTATGTGTAATATGCTTCATACGCATTTGGCACTGTATCCTCACTATTAATCAGGGAAATAGGAAATAAACATTGAAGCAAGGTGTAGTTTCAAACTCACCAGATTGAGGAAACTTAAAAAACCGATCGCTGTGTTGGCTGGGAGGAAAACTCTTACCCACACCCTGCTGATACGGGAGGTGAAGTGATAGAACCATTTGGAAAACAATGTAGCATAAATGGATATGAATCCACACTGGCGTCATTCAGGAGCAAGCGTATTCTCTGAGGAGCACGTACCAGAGAGAAGATAGGGCACGTGTGACCAGGAATCGTCTAGGGTAATACTCACGGGAGCCCTGTGTACACGGACCTAGTCAAAGATCGGATAAAGATATTTCGATTGCTTCGTGCAGTGCCATTCTATAGCAGTGCTGATGAACTGCAGCTTCCTGTGTCAGCAAGGAGTATTCCCCAAACAGAAGGTTTCCCCTGGCACACAAGTTACCCAGAATGCATCCACAATGGTTCCACATGTATTATATAAACTGTGAAAATAACAAACTACCTCAATGAGACAGTCCTATAACAGAGAGCAAAAACTTTAAAAGGAAAAGCAAGCAAAATGCTGACAGTCGAGATGGGATTTGTTGGGGAGAAGTGTTTCTTTGGTTGCATGCCTTCAGGAAAAGATACACAGCGGCTTGCGACCTATGAATAAACTCCCAGTTTTATAAGGTGAGTGGTAGAGTTTTGGTACAGTTAACTCGATTTAATCTAATAATAATAATAATAATTATTATTATTATTATTATTATTATTCTTCAACATGTCCATTTCCCTAATTAAAAGAAAAGGAGAAAGAAACAGATTGTAAGTTTCTAGTTATAAACCCTGTTTAAATTTGATTATTTATTAATTTGGGGGAAATGATTAGTTTGGGGGCTCTGTGTCCATCTATCGAGGAATACAGTATAGCCTCTCCATCGATTTGGGCCATCATTTATGTTTGTTACTAAGTTTTCCATCTAAGTTGGCACGTTTTTCCCGTAGGTGCTGTGTAGATTCTCTGTGACTTTGACTGTGATCCTTTTTAAAAATTGCATTCATTATTGTGTATTTGCTAGGAAATAAGAAATATCGAAACTATCGATTGAACGTTGATTTCATGTAGAGCTGTCTTGCGGGACTCACCTAGGCTTTCTACAGGTCTCCCATGCCTAGGGGCAAACAGTGTATTTTGAGAACCGTAGGAGGTGAGGACAATGAACGAGGTGATTTTTCCTTTCCCACCTATTATTAGTGTTTTCCCTTGTTTTAGTGTGTATTTTAGAGCGTCTGTTGCAGTATTGACCAGAAGAATCTCATTATCAACACCCTGGTCTTGCTCGTGACTTTCCAAAGAATGTTTTTACTTCTGAATCCTTAAGACTATTTTCTAAGGATTTAGACTTTTGAAAAGAGTTTCCAGATGTCTTCTCTTCTGGATTCTTAAATTATTTTATCGTGAACGAATGGCCAACTGTTCAGATTCTATTCTTCTGCATATATGGATAGGATCAAATTTCTCCTCTCATAGGGTAACGTGGTCGTCTACTTGGACAACCTTAGAATTTGTCCTGAATTCAGAGCCGGTCCGTCAGAAGTTCCGGAGGCCCGGACCTGCGGCAGGTGTCTGAGGGGCGACAGCCTCGGGGACTGAGCCTCCACATGTCAAACCTGACCCTCTCTCCAGGGGCCACGGGACAGGGTCCGGGCCGGCCGGGGGCGGGAGCCGGGGCGGGCGCGGAGGGCGGAGGGGCCCCGGGCCACCCCACCCCACCCCACCCCCGTTTCCAGCCCAGGGGGGTGGGACAGAAAAAGAGGCACAGCAAAAAGCCTAGGGCACCCGGTATTCCCAGGCGGTCTCCCATGCAAGTACTAACCGGGCCCGACCCTGCTTAGCTCCCGAGATCAGAGGGAATCGGGCGGGCGGGCGCGTTGCGTTCGGGGTGGTATGGCCACAGAGGCCGGCGGCCGCCCCCGGACGCCTCAAGAGGCCGAGCTGCTGCTACGCGTCCCTCCCTGCCCAGTCGGGTCCCTCCCGCCGCCCTGGCCCTTCGCTAGCCCACCTGCCCCTATGGGGGGGCGGGGCGCAGGCGGAGCCTGACGGGTCTCGCGCGCACCCCCCTGCCCCACCCGAACCGCGGAGGCACCGCCGTCGCACATCCCAAGGAGCAGACCCACGGGCACGCGCGCAGGGACAGACTTCCACGCGTGGGGGCGGAGGGCCAGAGCCCGAGAGTGCGCGCGAGAGGGCCCTCCGCCGCCTCGCGCCAGGGCACGGCGGGGAGGGGCTTGCGGGCAGGGCCAGGACAAGGAGGCAGGGCCGTGGCTGCCGCTGGTCCTTCACCCGGAGGTCCTGAAGACGTGCAGTGTCCCCCCCCACCGCGCCACCCCACCCCCGTCTGGGGAGGACCGTTCTGCCCCGATTCCCGTCAGGGCCTGCGTGTGGCAGCAGGCCCCGCGCGGGGGCGGGGCCGGGGGCGGGGGGCGGGGGGGCCAGAGCCGGCTATCCTGTTGCACCGTGGGGTGGGGTTTGGGGTGGGTTGCCACGGGTCGGGGGGCCGGTGGGTCGTTTGGGTTTGGGTGGGAGTGCTCCGCGTGTGTCCTCTCTGCCCGGGTGGCCGGCGACTTGCCCTGTGCGGTGCGCCGGTGTGTCTCTCGGGAGCCCCGGCGGCGGCGAGGAGCCCGCCCGGCGTGAGGCCCGGGCCCGAGGCCCGGGTGTGCGGCGGAGAGGAAGTCCACGGTGGGCTGGGGGTCCGGGGGCCCAGGGCACGGTTTGCCGCCGTGGGCTGTCCCGCGCCGGGTGCAGGGGATGTCCCGGAGTGCGGGGCGGGGCCGGAGAAGAGACCCAGCGGCACTTAGGGATCCCGCCGCCCGGCCCGGCCCCGTGTGGGGCCCAGGGCTGGGGCTCGGCTGCCGGCCGAACGGAAGGGCTGGGACGCTCTGCTGCTGCCGCTGCCGCCGCCGCCGCCGCCGCCGCCGCCGCCGCCGCCGCCTGGCGGTGCTGCTGCAGCGGGGGAGAGGGGAGGAAGGCCCGGGCGGGGGCAGCGGGCCGCGCCGGGGGGCCGGGGGCCGAGCGCGAAAGGGGGGGCGGGCGCGGAGCGCGGGGGGCCCCCCACCCCCCCCCCGACCCCCCACGGGCCGGCGGGCGGGACAAAAGAAGAGGCAAAAGCCTACAGCACCCGGTATTCCCAGGCGGTCTCCCATCCAAGTACTAACCAGGCCCGACCCTGCTTAGCTTCCGAGATCAGACGAGATCGGGCGCGTTCAGGGTGGTATGGCCGTAGACGGCGGCGGCCGGCCCCGGACGCCTCAAGAGGCCGAGCTGCTGCGACGTGGCCCTCCGGGCCCAGCGCCCCGACCCCCCACCCCCGACACCCCCGCGCCGTCCTGCAGCCCCGTAGCCTTCAAAGCCTTGCTCGGCAGCTGCTACACAGCACAGAAGCAACACTTTGCCGCAGACACATATACAAATCACAGCAAAAATCAAAGACTCAATAGGACATCTCTTCAAAGCACGGAGGACACAAACGGGAGGACAACGTGTGACTTGTCAGATTCTACAGACGGCAGGAGCCCACATGAAGGCTCAGGGAAATATTCCAAAGGAGTGGGACATGGCTCCGAGCTCCCCGGACATGAGCAGACTGGCTTCGGCTGACAGCAGCTCTTAGATTGTCACAGTGGAGCCAGGAAAGTAGAAAGTTCCTTCCTCGCCTTTCCTGCTTGGCGCAGTAGCAAGTAGTCCACGGTGATACGGTGAATGGATACGATTATTCTGTGGCATCACGCAAAGAGCGAATGCTGTGGGTGTCTTTGAGAACTGGGAATTTGGGTGTGAGAGAAAGAGGTGAAATCGATAAAGTATAGAGTAAAAAGCCTCTAATTTCTCAGTTTCCATTTGGATTCTCAGTGTAAGCTCAATGTATTTTTCTTTAGTTTTTTAATCTAATTCTATTTTATTGTTTAGTTTTTAGTTGTTTCCCATGGAAAGTGCTGAGAAATAGGTGCAAACTCAACAGCAGTGCATTTCACCAGCATCTAGGTCGTGGTCTCCACAAACCATTGTTATTAAACGGTCCTAAGACTTACTGGAGACATAGGCTGACTTCAAGTCTGGGGCGGGAAATGGACGCTTCTTATGCTGGGAAGCGTGGATGCTATGACATCCAACAGGACGAGGGTCACGTCAAAAGACACAGGAACCAGAATGAGTAGACTCCCGTTTGCCAAACACAGGACAGTCTGATCACCAGTAAGTATAATAATTGCAAGATATCGAAACACATTAAATATGCTTAAATCCACGATTACACCCCTCACAGCGGCAAAACTGACTCGGGTCACTGTGGACAGCGGTAGGAAACAAAGGGAAATGGTGACAGCCGGGGCCGCCCCCAACTAGTTGGGATGTGTGGACACTCTTTCAAAAGACATCTCAACCCATCACCATGTATGCACTGTATTTGCACTGGATTCAAAGAAACTGAAGTGAGTGTATGTGTCTCAGGGAAACGCAGACATCGAGTACTTGCTGTTATCTCTAATACGGTTAAATGTTTAGATGGAATAATGTGGCTGTGATTACACTGAAAAAGGAAAGAAAGCCTCCACCTTTGATAGAAACATATTGACCCTTTATCGATGGAGGGATATTACTAAGGGGATCATGAACTTAAGGTAGGAGGGGTATAAAGAAACAAGATCTGGCTGGCCAAGGGTTGGTGATTTCTTGAGTCAGGGTAGTGAGTATGTATTCTACTATTCTGTCTGGTTTTGTTTCTATTTCAAATTTCCCATAATAAAAAAGTGTCAAAAGATACCACGAAGAGGGTAAAAAACAAGCCGCAAACAGGACAAGGCATCTGTAGCGCATATACTTGGCAAGATATTACTATTACAGAATATCTATGTGTAATATGCTTCATACGCATTTGGCACTGTATCCTCACTATTAATCAGGGAAATAGGAAATAAACATTGAAGCAAGGTGTAGTTTCAAACTCACCAGATTGAGGAAACTTAAAAAACCGATCGCTGTGTTGGCTGGGAGGAAAACTCTTACCCACACCCTGCTGATACGGGAGGTGAAGTGATAGAACCATTTGGAAAACAATGTAGCATAAATGGATATGAATCCACACTGGCGTCATTCAGGAGCAAGCGTATTCTCTGAGGAGCACGTACCAGAGAGAAGATAGGGCAACGTGTGACCAGGAATCGTCTAGGGTAATACTCACGGGAGCCCTGTGTACACGGACCTAGTCAAAGATCGGATAAAGATATTTCGATTGCTTCGTGCAGTGCCATTCTATAGCAGTGCTGATGAACTGCAGCTTCCTGTGTCAGCAAGGAGTATTCCCCAAACAGAAGGTTTCCCCTGGCACACAAGTTACCCAGAATGCATCCACAATGGTTCCACATGTATTATATAAACTGTGAAAATAACAAACTACCTCAATGAGACAGTCCTATAACAGAGAGCAAAAACTTTAAAAGAAAAGCAAGCAAAATGCTGACAGTCGAGATGGGATTTGTTGGGGAGAAGTGTTTCTTTGGTTGCATGCCTTCAGGAAAAGATACACAGCGGCTTGCGACCTATGAATAAACTCCCAGTTTTATAAGGTGAGTGGTAGAGTTTTGGTACAGTTAACTCGATTTAATCTAATAATAATAATAATAATAATTATTATTATTATTATTATTATCTTCAACATGTCCATTTCCCTAATTAAAAGAAAAGGAGAAAGAAACAGATTGTAAGTTTCTAGTTATAAACCCTGTTTAAATTTGATTATTTATTAATTTGGGGGAAATGATTAGTTTGGGGGCTCTGTGTCCATCTATCGAGGAATACAGTATAGCCTCTCCATCGATTTGGGCCATCATTTATGTTTGTTACTAAGTTTTCCATCTAAGTTGGCACGTTTTTCCCGTAGGTGCTGTGTAGATTCTCTGTGACTTTGACTGTGATCCTTTTAAAAATTGCATTCATTATTGTGTATTTGCTAGGAAATAAGAAATATCGAAACTATCGATTGAACGTTGATTTCATGTAGAGCTGTCTTGCGGGACTCACCTAGGCTTTCTACAGGTCTCCCATGCCTAGGGGCAAACAGTGTATTTTTGAGAACCGTAGGAGGTGAGGACAATGAACGAGGTGATTTTTCCTTTCCCACCTATTATTAGTGTTTTCCCTTGTTTTAGTGTGTATTTTAGAGCGTCTGTTGCAGTATTGACCAGAAGAATCTCATTATCAACACCCTGGTCTTGCTCGTGACTTTCCAAAGAATGTTTTTACTTCAGAATCCTTAAGACTATTTTCTAAGGATTTAGACTTTTGAAAAGAGTTTCCAGATGTCTTCTCTTCTGGATTCTTAAATTATTTTATCGTGAACGAATGGCCAACTGTTCAGATTCTATTCTTCTGCATATATGGATAGGATCAAATTTCTCCCTCTCATAGGGTAACGTGGTCGTCTACTTGGACAACCTTAGAATTTGTCCTGAATTCAGAGCCGGTCCGTCAGAAGTTCCGGAGGCCCGGACCTGCGGCAGGTGTCTGAGGGGCGACAGCCTCGGGGACTGAGCCTCCACATGTCAAACCTGACCCTCTCTCCAGGGGCCACGGGACAGGGTCCGGGCCGGCCGGGGGCGGGAGCCGGGGCGGGCGCGGAGGGCGGAGGGGCCCCGGGCCACCCCACCCCCACCCCACCCCCCGTTTCCAGCCCAGGGGGGTGGGACAGAAAAAGAGGCACAGCAAAAAGCCTAGGGCACCCGGTATTCCCAGGCGGTCTCCCATGCAAGTACTAACCGGGCCCGACCCTGCTTAGCTCCCGAGATCAGAGGGAATCGGGCGGGGCGGGGCGCGTTGCGTTCGGGGTGGTATGGCCACAGAGGCCGGCGGCCGCCCCCGGACGCCTCAAGAGGCCGAGCTGCTGCTACGCGTCCCTCCCTGCCCAGTCGGGTCCCTCCCGCCGCCCTGGCCCTTCGCTAGCCCACCTGCCCCTATGGGGGGGCGGGCGCAGGCGGAGCCTGACGGGTCTCGCGCGCACCCCCCCTGCCCCACCCGAACCGCGGAGGCACCGCCGTCGCACATCCCAAGGAGCAGACCCACGGGCACGCGCGCAGGGACAGACTTCCACGCGTGGGGGCGGAGGGCCAGAGCCCGAGAGTGCGCGCGAGAGGGCCCTCCGCCGCCTCGCGCCAGGGCACGGCGGGGAGGGGCTGCGGGCAGGGCCAGGACAAGGAGGCAGGGCCGTGGCTGCCGCTGGTCCTTCACCCGGAGGTCCTGAAGACGTGCAGTGTCCCCCCCACCCGCGCCACCCCACCCCCGTCTGGGGAGGACCGTTCTGCCCCGATTCCCGTCAGGGCCTGCGTGTGGCAGCAGGCCCCGCGCGGGGGCGGGGCCGGGGGCGGGGGCGGGGGGGCCCAGAGCCGGCTATCCTGTTGCACCGTGGGGTGGGGTTTGGGGTGGGTTGCCACGGGTCGGGGGGCCGGTGGGTCGTTTGGGTTTGGGTGGGGGAGTGCTCCGCGTGTGTCCTCTCTGCCCGGGTGGCCGGCGACTTGCCCTGTGCGGTGCGCCGGTGTGTCTCTCGGGAGCCCCGGCGGCGGCGAGGAGCCCGCCCGGCGTGAGGCCCGGGCCCGAGGCCCGGGTGTGCGGCGGAGAGGAAGTCCACGGTGGGCTGGGGGTCCGGCGGGCCCAGGGCACGGTTTGCCGCCGTGGGCTGTCCCGCGCCGGGTGCAGGGGATGTCCCGGAGTGCGGGGCGGGGCCGGAGAAGAGACCCAGCGGCACTTAGGGATCCCGCCGCCACGGCCCGGCCCCGTGTGGGGCCCAGGGCTGGGCTCGGCTGCCGGCCGAACGGAAGGGCTGGGACGCTCTGCTGCTGCCGCTGCCGCCGCCGCCGCCGCCGCCGCCGCCGCCGCCGCCGCCTGGCGGTGCTGCTGCAGCGGGGGAGAGGGGAGGAAGGCCCCGGGCGGGGGCAGCGGGGCCGCGCCGGGGGGCCGGGGGCCGAGCGCGAAAGGGGGGGCGGGCGCGGAGCGCGGGGGGCCCCCCACCCCCCCCCGACCCCCCCACGGGCCGGCGGGCGGGACAAAAGAAGAGGCAAAAGCCTACAGCACCCGGTATTCCCCAGGCGGTCTCCCATCCAAGTACTAACCAGGCCCGACCCTGCTTAGCTTCCGAGATCAGACGAGATCGGGCGCGTTCAGGGTGGTATGGCCGATAGACGGCGCGGCCGGCCCCGGACGCCTCAAGAGGCCGAGCTGCTGCGACGTGGCCCTCCGGGCCCAGCGCCCCGACCCCCACCCCCGACACCCCCGCGCCGTCCTGCAGCCCCGTAGCCTTCAAAGCCTTGCTCGGCAGCTGCTACACAGCACAGAAGCAACACTTTGCCGCAGACAACATATACAAATCACAGCAAAATCAAAGACTCAATAGGACATCTCTTCAAAGCACGGAGGACACAAAACGGGAGGACAACGTGTGACTTGTCAGATTCTACAGACGGCAGGAGCCCACATGAAGGCTCAGGGAAATATTCCAAAGGAGTGGGACATGGCTCCGAGCTCCCCGGACATGAGCAGACTGGCTTCGGCTGACAGCAGCTCTTAGATTGTCACAGTGGAGCCAGGAAAGTTAGAAAGTTCCTTCCCTCGCCTTTCCTGCTTGGCGCAGTAGCAAGTAGTCCACGGTGATACGGTGAATGGATACGATTATTGTGTGGCATCACGCAAAGAGCGAATGCTGTGGGTGTCTTTGAGAACTGGGAATTTGGGTGTGAGAGAAAGAGGTGAAATCGATAAAGTATAGAGTAAAAAAGCCTCTAATTTCTCAGTTTCCATTTGGATTCTCAGTGTAAGCTCAATGTATTTTTCTTTAGTTTTTTAATCTAATTCTATTTTATTGTTTAGTTTTTAGTTGTTTCCCATGGAAAGTGTGAGAAATAGGTGCAAACTCAACAGCAGTGCATTTCACCAAGCATCTAGGTCGTGGTCTCCACAAAACCATTGTTATTAAACGGTCCTAAGACTTACTGGAGACATAGGCTGACTTCAAGTCTGGGGCGGGAAATGGACGCTTCTTATGCTGGGAAGCGTGGATGCTATGACATCCAACAGGACGAGGGT